>NW_024741617.1:0-26076 GCF_018991925.1 Homarus americanus | reverse complement strand
TTTCATCGTATTCTCAAACTCCCTAAGCTAGTTTTATGTTTACTTCTTACTCAGTTATTACGTTTCTTAAACTGAGGATTTATTACGTGTTTTTATTCTTGTTTTATTGTTGTATTTCTTTTAAGCTGGGTGTTATTTTTGTTGTTGTTGTTTTTGTTAATTCTTTTCCCAGTTGGTTTTATTTTTAGTTATCAATTTGTATTTTTATTTTTTTTTTTAATTCACATTCGATTTTCCTGTTATTTTCAGTGTACTTTGAGTTAGTTTTAATTGTTATTTTCAACAAGGTTTTAATTATCAATACCAAAGATATTTACAATTAATATCTTCTCTTTTTATAAATTCATTAAATCCGTCTAGTATTTTTCATTGTTTCAAAATAAGTTTTATATCCGTAGTTTACTTATTTAAGGTCAATCCCCCACTGTTGTTGTTGTTTGATGGGCTACGTGCTTATAAAAGTTTGTAAAGAGAGGAGGAATTTGTTTTCAGGTTGTGGGGTTAAAAATACGATTGTTCTTTATTTTTTGTTTTTAATTATTTTAACAACTTTTGTCTCAAATAAAATTAAAAGAATCTAAGAAACAGGACGAATTTATGCTCCTCAGAGTGAATGAGCTGTGATCAGAACAACCGGATGTATGTTTACGAACGGCCCAGACTAAACATATTACATTCTCGCGCTCTCTATTGGGGTAGTTTGTCACTGTCTGTGGTGTACTTAGTTATGGAAGAAGGCTTTATTCTGTATGTACACAGCTCTTCAACAGCTTTTTACAGGTGATCTTATATTTTAAAAGAGGGTGAACTGGCAGCTTCTACAACACGTGGTCTGCCAGCATGACAGTTCTTTCTGCACACACACACACACACACACACACACACACACACCAATTCTAGGATCTCCCCTGATCCTGGTGAACTTTGACCTATCTTCCCGAAAGTTTAGGTCAATTGAAACTTTGACTGATATTCAGTTCAGCCTTTGGCCACCTCGAATCTGTCAAAAATATCTTTCAGCTGCTTCCCTGTTGGCTGCTGTCATGCCTCTGTGTTGCTGTGTGACAGATACAAACTGACAGGCACATAGACGGGAAGTGTAGACAGGCAAACTGGACAGACAGACGAATGGGCGCGCATAAACTTCGTAACACAAACAGATAAATACGAGATACATAAACACAGAGAGAGTAACAGAGAGAGAGAGAGAGGGATACTTCACGTTCTGTGCTCTCAGTCATCGAGGAAGGGAAGCCCCACACAGATTTATTTGCCGGTTTCTGACACACAGGCAACTTTTTTCCCTGCACACACACACACACACACACACACACACACACACACACACACACACACACATATATAAAACCCTTATGTACACTAGAGGGCGAGGGGAGCATTAAGCGTGTTCGGCACTAGACATATTATCTCTACCCCCATTAGTAAAGTAAGGTGCTCATTCACAGCTGGTTGGGACTGGTGGCGCCCCGGACGTGAACCAGAGACTCTTAAAGGTAAAGTGAGTGCTGGAATCCACTCAGCCACCGCCACCTTCTACTACATTATCCTACCCATATATCAACAGGTAAGTCGAAATCCATAATATTATCTTAAAATCATACAGACCAAATCCCCAAATCTCCTTCAAAATCCATTAAAAAAAAACTAACACGTAATGCAAATCCTTCTTAATAGGACTTAGGCACTCACCTAAGTGTTTCAGGTGTGTCAGTCTCTGTAATTACCTAGGAGTGCCTCTAGTAGCACTTGTACACAGAGTAAATACTCGTCTGGGTAGATATTACCAAGTATCTTCAGGTGTGTGATTGAGTGGCTCACTCTCGTGTCTGTTTACTTTCGGCAACATACACAAGGAGGAAGAAAGAGTACATAGACAAAGGTGTGTGTGTGTGTGTGTGTGTGTGTGTGTGTGTGTGTATGCAGTCAAGAGAAAGACCAAAGTGACGACAGACAGACATAGATATACTAGACCCCAGACACAGACAGACGCAAGAGAGATACAGACAGACATAGATATCTCCTAACTTTGGTACACAGTACTCTATGCTTGTTATTCTCAATCTGTATGAAGCATTGGACAGTGATCTTTAGCTTCTCAATACCAATACCACCCACAGCAACAGTGCTTCTTGACCTTTGAAACCGTTCTTCTTGGGTACTTCCTCATCGTCACCTCCGCCTCTTAATTTGGTCGCCCGTTCCTTTGTTTATATCCAACATCCTGATGCTCTTTTTGTTTTCAAACTTTTACATAAAAACAACACGTGACTGTTTTTTTGTTCGTTTTTTCTTGATTATCTTTTGTTTTCAACACACTTTTTGAGGGTGTTTTTGTTGGTGCTAGGATTATTTTTATTTACTTATTTATTATTATTATTTTTAGGATATTTTTTTATAAACTCAAAAATTTTAATCTTGTCTACAATAATTTTCTATGGTTTTAGTTTTTCCTTGAGTTTATTTATATTGAAAAAACAGATTTTTCTTTCTCAAATGAAAATCCGATCTGTTTATGACTTAGATTTTGTCGTTTTAAAAAAAGATTATTTTATTTTTTTCTTCAATTTACTTGTGTCTGAAATTACTTACAAGAGGCTGAAGCATAATTGGTTCGACTATGAGTTGGTACTTATATACGGATGTATCTTGAAGTTAACACTTTGCATCCACTACAGTAATAAGTCACACATATAACAAGGAGACTGTAAATGTTGAATTATGTATGGCTCAAACTGCATTGTTCTGTGGAACTGGGCTTTGGCAGTGGTGAGTGTCAGACCCTGGGCACAGCAGGTGAGTGAGTGTGTCGGAACCTGGGCGGCGGGTGAGTAGTGTCGGAACCCTGGGCACGGCGGTGGTGAGTGTCAGGTCTGGGCACGGCGGGTGGTGAGTGAGTGTCGGAACCCTGGGCACGGCGGGTGGTGGTGTCGGAACCCTGGGCTGGCAGGTAGGTGGTGTCTCCAGACCCCTGGGCACGGCAGGGTGACTGAGTGTGGAGGACCTGGGCACGGCGGGTGACTGGAGTGTCGGAATCCTGGGCGGGTGGTGGTGTGGGACCTGGGCTGCGGGTGGTGGTCAGGACCCTGGGCACGGCTGGGGTGATGGTGTCTCAGAGACCCTGGGCTGGGACCCTCGGCACGGCGGGTGAGTGAGTGTGGGACTGGTGGTGAGTGCTCCAGATCCTGGGCACGACGGGTGAGTGGTGTCAGATCCCTGGGCACGGCGGGTGTGGGTGAGTGTCGGAACCCTGGGCACGACGGGTAGTGGTGTTGGAACCCACAGGCACGGCAGTGGTGAGAGTCAGGCCAGGCTGGCAGGTGAAGGTGGTGTTGGAACCCTGGGCTTTGACGGGTGGAGTGAGTCAGACCCTCAGGCTGGCGGGCGTGAGGTAGTCAGGCCCTGGACAGTGGACCTAACAGCACAGACTCAGCACTACAGTGAGGCAGTGATGTGTGTGTCATGTGGCTGCTGGACCAACCCTCCTCACTCCCTCTCCCTCCCCTCCTCCTCTCCCCTCATTCAACACACCCTCTCCCTCCTTCTTTCCTCACCTCCCTCCTACTCCTTTTCCCTCCTATTACTCAACCTTATTTCTCTTTCTCTCTACCCCCCCCCCACCCCCCCTATGTCTCCCACCTCACTGTTTCTCTTCCTCTCTAACTCCACTCTTTCCTTCCTCTCATGTTTCACCCTAATCTTTCTCTCTCTCTCTCTCTCTCTCTCTCTCTCTCTCTCTCTCCATTCTACTTTATTTCAATACTTATTATCATTATGTTTTACTTTGTTTTATTCATTATATTTATTTGTTTATTTTTATTTATGATCTTTTAGTTTAGTTTATTTATATTTCAGTTTATTATTTATTTTATTACATTTTTCATATAAAATTTCTTTGAATTTGGTTTATAATTAATTTACATTTTGTTTAAATTGATTTTTAAAATTTATTTTAATAAAATTTAATCTCATTTTTTTCTGGTGTTATGGTCACTTATTATTTTTATTTGTTATTCATTTACAGGTATTTTGTTTGGTAAATAATGTTCTTGTTACATGTAGATTCATAATAAAATATGTGAATTATTTATTACTAAATATTTATGACATTTTTATTTTTGAGTTTAACTAAACGGATTTTCAGCGCGTTAAGGGAAGCTATGGAAGCAGGAGTGAACCGGTTACTGTCTCGCCTCAAGAACCGGATTGAACCTGTTCCTATGTTTTCATGGGACTCAGTTCTCTTATTAAAAAAATAGATTAGATCAGTTCACACCCTTGAAGGATCGTTATCGGCCATATTGATCAAGTTCTCGTGCCTTTAGAAAGGTTGAAAGAATGCAGTCTAATATATAACAGATGGAAAAGTCAGATTTGGAGATTTAATGGGTGGCTCCTGTATCACCCGCAAAGTGTGGTGACTGTGAAACTCGCCCACAAAAGTCGATAGAAGTGTGTGGGTGACTGTTGGCTCGCCCGCAAGGGGTATGGATGACTGTGAAGCCGCCCACACAAGGGGTGTTAGAGGTGTATGGTGACTGTTGGCTCGCCCGCAAAATTGTGGTGACTGTTGGCTCTTACAAGAAGTGTTAGAGATGCATGGGTGACTGTTAGCTCGCCCGCAAAGAGGTAACAGGTGACTGTTGGCTCCTTACAAAAAGGTGTTGAAATTGTGGGTGACTATTGGCTCATACAAGGGTGTTAAGAGAATTGTAGATGATTGACTCGCCCACAAGGGGTGTTAGAAGTATGGTGACTATTGGCTCTCCACAAGGTGTTTGAGGTGTGGGTGACTATTGGCTTTCCGCCCACAAAGTGTTTGAAGTCATTAAACTCGCCACAAAGAGGTACTAAAATTCTTGGTATTCTGGCTCGCCCACAAAGGGTGTTGCAGGTGGTGACTGTTGGCTCTATACAAAAAGTGTTAGGGGGTGTGTGTGGTGACGCTGTTGGCTCTGCCCTCAAGAGGAGTGATAGAGGTGTGGTGATTGACTCTGCCCACAAGGGGGTGTTAGGGGTGCGTGAGCCTGGCTGACTCTCGCCCAAAGGGTGTTAGAATTGTGGGCAGCCTCTGGCTCGCCCTCAGGGGTGTTAGGGGGTGTGGGCTGACTGTTGGCTCGCCCACAAGAAAGTGTTAGAAGTGTGGGTGATTGTTGACTCGCCCACAAAAGTGTTAGGGGGGTGTGGGTGACTGTTGGCTCCGCCTGAGGGGTGTGGGGGTGTGGTGGCTCCTTACAAGGGGTGTTAGAGGTGTGGGTGATATTTGGCTCTCTAGGGAGTATTAGAGTGTGGTGACTGTTGGCTCGCTACTCAAGGGGGTGTTGGGGTGTGGTGACTGTTGGCTCGCCTACAAAGGAGTGTTGATAGAAATTCACTGTGACTGTTTAGCTCTCCCTCAAAGTATTAGAGTGCTGGTGACTGTTGGCTCGCCCTCAGAGAGTCTGCAGAAATTAGTGGTGACTGTGGCTCGCCCTCAAAGGTGTTAGGGGTGTGGGTGACTGTTGGCTCGCCCTCCAAGGGGTGTTAGAGGTGTGGGTGACTGTTGGACGTAGATAGTCTTGTCACTTACACATATACAGACACACAAGCCCTTCTGTGACATTATATCCCTAAGACCTAACCTAACTAACCCCCACCCTCTCAGTGGCGTTGGGTTAGGTGTGTGTGTGTGTGTGTGTGTGTGTGTGTGTGTGTGTGTGTGTGTGTGTGTGTGTGTGTGTGCAGACATATTTTTTGCAGACAGTGGAATACTGAGTGTAAATAAAAGGTGTGTGTGGGCTGTCAGGAAAAACCATAACATAAATTATTGAATTGAAAATATAATCTGAGAGACTTTAATTATGCTTAGTGTTGACGACCTCTCTCTCTCTCTCTCTCTCTCTCTCTCTCTCTCTCTCTCTCTCTCTCTTCTCTCTCTCTCTCTCTCTCTCTCTCTCTCTCTCTCTCTCTCTCTCTCTTATACTAAACTGGGCGCGAGCGCTCTTATGCCAAGTCGCTGGAGCTGGCTGCCTCATTACCGCGTTATGGTGTCTGAATGTCAACATCAATGTTCACAATATTTCATGTTAAGACGATGAATGACATGATATTGTGTGTGTGTGTGTGTGTGTGCGTGTGCGTGTGTGTGTGTGTGTGTGTGTGTTGCAATGGGTAAATACGACGACTGCATTGATTTCTTTGGTATTTTTCAAGTTTGTAATGAATTAAAGTCTTTGTACACAACAAAACCATATAAAGCATAATACCTCTTATACAGGATCAATATTTAAATGTCTTGAATAATGTTTTAATTATTCTTCTTATTATTATTATTATTATTATTATTATTATTATTATTATTATTATGATGAGAATCTTAGCAGAGAGAAAGAAGGGAGGATCAAGGAAAAAATAATGATGAAAGAGAGACGTCAGAGAAAGAAGGGACATTAGAGGAGGAGGAAAAAAGGAGGTAAAAGAGAGAGAGAGAGAGAGAGAAGGAAGAAGGAGAATTAGATAATATTAAAACTGAAGATAAAGAAGAAATTAGAGAAGGGGACGAAGAAGAGGGGAAACAGAGTCTAAAATAGAACAGCATAAAATAAACTCATTATATCTCTCTCCACCTCAAATCAATACATAGAGACCAAACATTTACATACTTAACAACCGTCTCTCAAACCAACAAAACACCATTTAACACAAAGCATTACACAAGGAATGGAGTCCAAAATAGAATCAGTCCAGGTCAGGTCCGGGTTAGGTCATGATCGGGTTAGAGTCAGGTCGGGTTAGGTCAGGTCATGAGTCAGGTCAGGTCAGGTTAGGTGGGTCCAGGTTGGTGGGTCACAGGTTAGGTTGGGTCCAGGTTAGGTCAGGTTAGGTCCAGGTTAAGTCAGGTCAGGTCAGGTCAGGTCAGGTCCAGCTGATGAGGAAACAAACTCGAATGTATTCTTTTCTGTCTTCACCTATGAGGGACACATTCACCTGTTCCTGTCTTCACCTGTCTCACTAACAGTGCGAGGATAAGAGATAAAGGAAATGTGAAAGGAATAGAGATAGACAGAGACAAGGAAACAGGGAGACAGATCCTTCATATAATTATTTTTTCTCCTTAATAAACACAAACATAGACAGGAAAGTAAACATTTAAGATGTATAGAGTGAAATAGACAGATGGTTGTTTATATAGACGAATTAAATAATTGATATGAATAAATGTTTACATATATAGACTAAAATATACATATCAGAACTTAAACATCAACACGGTGTTTTACTTCACATATATATAACAAAACCTCCACTACTCAAACAATACAATGTTTACAATGCTCATATAAACTCTTCACTAAATGCAAAAGTCAATATTATTTACGAATAAGAATGGCACATGTGTACATTATCATGACACTATATACGTAACATCAGTGTAGGTGTACATACTGTGTGTATATTATATGTGTGTGTGTGTGTGTGTGTGTGTGTGTGTGTGTGTGTGTGATTGTGTGGACTGGTACTGACTGGTTGTGGACGAGTCAACCATCAGAGGAACTGTTCCTCTTAACTGTACTGTTAACTTGCGCTGACTGAATAAACAAACCAGTTTATCAGAGGAACTGTTCTCTTGTTTAAAAGCCATTCTGATTGGTTGTTGACGGATATACTAATTACTTGTCGACCAATCACAACTAAGATAGGGACTGGTCTTTCGTTGATTGGCTGCATCAACGATGGTAATAGACGACGATAGACGAATCACAACTAAGATAGGACACTTGACTTTCTCTGATTGGCTGTCGATGATGATATTAGACGAATCACAAATAGAATAGGACCTGTACTTTCTCTGATTGGCTGTCGACGATGATATTAGAATAATCACAACAAAGCACCTGATCTTCCTCGTATTATGGTTGCGGATAGGAGAGAGTGTGGTCTCGGAGCTGGTCCTGGCTGCCTGCTGGTGAGGGGCCTCCTGGTGGTTAAGGGAGAGCTGGAAGGGTGAGACGGGAAGCAGCACCTCGGGAACAGAACATCTTCCCCGCCACCTGCACTCCATACATCTGATGCCTACTATAGTGTGGCCTGATGAAGACTTGTATAAGACCGAAGACTTATGACATATATTCAACAGAGAAAGAACTTATACATATAAACTGAGAAGACATTAGACTCAGAGGGCATCATACTGTATATGAGAGACATACATATATATTTTTCTATCGACAGACAAGACATATGACTCACCAGACTATAAAGTTCTCTACAGGACTCTTACAGAACTCCTACAGGACTCTTATAGGACTCTCTTTACAGGACTCTATGGATACTCACCTATGACCTCGCCTAGGTTATACTTGACCCCTAGGATGGACTTGTCTGTGGTGGTGAGTCCAGGAGCACGACACATTCTCACTGGCCTCTCACAGCCCTCATCAGACTTGGGAGTGTGGGGAGAGTTAGTCGTAGGTTGATGGTGAGAATAGGAAGAGGTAGAAGAGGGGGAGAGAAAGAGGTAGAGAGAGAGAGAGAGAGAGAGAGAGGATTAAAGCTAGAATGAAGGGAAGAGCACAAGATAAGATAAAAAAGGATGTGGAAAGAAGAGGTTAACATACACCTTGAGACATAATGAGAATAAATAAGAATAAGACAGACAGACCCAAACAGGTGATACAGGGAGATAATTAATCCTTGGCGGGAAGGGTTCGTCGACAGGTAGCCTGAGGAGGAGGAGGTGGGCGTGGCCTCACGTATCAGACGGCGGCGAGGAGTTGATCCTGTCCCCATACCTCCTCTTGGAAACTCATGCCTTCTCCGGGATCTCTGTCGGGAGGAACAGTTAATATCAGGTGATACTCGGTAATATTCAGGTGATACTCGTAATATTCAGTGTACTCAGTAATATCTCAGGTAATATCAGGTAATACTCGTAATATCGTATTCGGTAATATTCAGGTAATACTCGGTAATATCCAGGTAATACTCATATTAATAAGGTAATACTCAGTAATATCCAGGTAATACTCGAACAATAACTCGGGTATCTTCAACTAATATCGGTGATGCTCAGTAATATTCAGGTAATACTCGGTAATATCCAGGTAATACTCTAAATATTCAGGTAATACTCGGTAATATTCCAGTTAATACTCAGTAACATTCATCTGGTTACTTAGATTCACCATAACTGTATCGCACAACCCTGACAGTATGGGTACAGTATGGTGTGGATACAGAACGCATTACAGTAAACAATTCAGTTATAGGTACCCATTTCACAGCTGGATGGAAGCCTCAAGAGCACCGACACCAATTAAAACTCGGAGGCTGGCGCTCAAGTTCTGTAGACGGTCAAATTCAAGTTTCAGTATTAAGTTCAAAAGTTCAGTGGACGGTAGAGAACTGGTGTCTAATTAAAACTTTTTCAGTGTCCGAGGTGAAAAAGGTGGTGTGGTGTAACGCGTCATGTGTCCTGGTGATGTCCCTGTAGTGAAGAGAGGGGTAGTTTTTATGGCGCTGGAGAGAAAAAAATGTTGGAGAGACTCCATAAACACCACGTGGCTGTGACGGGGTTGTTAAAGGTGATGTGGTGGTAGAGATGGGCGGGCTGGTTGGGTGGTTAGGAAAGGAGGTTGGGTGAGGAAGGATGGGCTGTTGCATATACAGAATACGAGGGTAGGTGGATGGGGAATGGGTGGGTGGTAAAGGGGGATGGGTGTGTGGATGAATGGGCAGGATCTACGAGCTAACGATAATGGAAGTCTGGTCAGTTAGGTTAGGTTAGGTTAGGTTGTATTGGGAATGGGGTTCATTTATACCAATACTGTTTATACGTGTGTGTGTGTGTCCATGAACTAGCGACACCATCAGAAAACATTAAAGCGATCCTCAACGCATATGGAATGGAAACTTAGATAAATACGTCAGTGGCGGTCAAGTCGATTGTCGCATTGGTTGAAATTTGTGACCTGCCAGCATCGGATCTCAGCATATTATGTTAAAAAAAAGAGAGATGGGAGAATACAAAACTCACTCAGGACTAGCTAATCATAGTCTGTCTGTCTGTCCCTTCATAGTCTGTCTGTCTGTCTGTCCCCTTCATAAGTCTGTCCTGTCTCTGTCCCTTCATAGTCGTCTGTCTGTCTCTCCCCCTTCCAGTCTGCTCTGTCTGTCTGTCCCTTCATAGTCAGTCTGTCTGTCTGTCCCTTCATAGTCTGTCTCTGTCTGTCCCTTCATAGTCTGTGTCTGTCTGTCCCCTTCCCTTAGTCTCTCTGTGTGTCTGTCCTTCTAATCTGTCTGTCTGTCTGTCCCTTCCATGGTCGTCTGTCCTCCCTTCTAGTCTGTCTGTCTGTCTGTCTGTCCCTTCATAGTCTGTCTGTCTGTCTGTCTGTCCCTTCATAGTCTGTGTGTGTGTGTGTGTGTGTGTGTGTGTGTGTGTGTGTGTGTGTGTAGAGTTTCTTTTAGGTTTAACAACTTTATTGACAAGTTTGTAGTACAGTTTCCTATTCTGTGTAATTCAGTCGGGGTCTTGACAGAGGGTGGTGATGACTGTCCACTACCACGCAGGACTGATTTAACGGATGGACGGGGAGAGAGAGGCGGTAGGGAAGAGGGATGAAGGCGGGAGGAAGACAGATGAGGTGGAGGGAGGAAGACAGATGAGGGGAGGGAGGGTGAGGGAGAGAAAAAGGGACCTTGACAGTAAGAAACTGCTATGTGCTTAAAGATCTCTTTTTCTATTTATTCCTTGATGACAAAACCTTGTCCTTGGAGAGAGAGAGAGAGAGAGAGAGAGAGAGAGAGAGAGAGAGAGAGAGAGAGAGAGAGAGAGAGATAAGCATGAGGGAAACAAAAGAGGGGACATGGAGGAGAAAGGTGAGATAAGAGAGAGAGAGGAGGGAAGAGGAAGAGAGCGAGAGGAGGCATAGAGTGAAGAGTAAGAAAAGGAAGGAAGGGTGGGAGGAGAGGAAGGGAGGAGGAAGAAGGAAGGAAGGGAGGGAGGAAAGAAGGAAGGGAGGGAGAGAGAAAGAAGGAGGAAGGACACGACAAACTTATTCAGTTTTGGCCACTTCCAGACCCAGAGCCGTACAGGATGCTGCTGTGGGTGGTGGTGGGAGTGGGTGGTGGTGGGAGAGTGGTGGTGGTGGTGGGAGGTGGTGGTGGTGGTGGTGGGAGAGTGGGTGGTGGTGGTGGGAGAGAGTGGGTGGTGGTGGTGGGAGTGGGGTGGGTGGTGGGTGGGAGAGTGGTGGTGGGAGAGTGGGTGGTGGTGGTGGTGGTGGGAGTGGGTGGTGGTGGTGGAGTGGGTGGTGGTGGGAGGAGTGGGTGGTGGTGGTGGGAGTGGGTGGTGGTGGGAGGAGTGGTGGTGGTGGTGGTGGTGGGAGTGGGTGGTGGTGGTGGAGAGTGGGTGGTGGTGGTGGGAGGAGTGGGTGGGAGGAGGGTGGTGGTGGGAGAGTGGGTGGTGGTGGTGAGAGTGGGTGGTGGTGGTGGTGGTGGTGGGAGTGGGTGGTGGTGGGAGGAGTGGGTGGTGGTGGTGGGAGAGGGTGGTGGTGGGAGAGTGGTGGGAGAGTGGTGGTGGTGGAGTGGGTGGTGGTGGTGGTGGTGGTGGGAGAGTGGGGTGGGTGGTGGTGGGAGAGAGTGGGTGGTGGGAGGAGTGGGTGGTGGTGGGAGGAGGTGGTGGTGGTGGAGAGTGGGTGGTGGTGGAGAGTGGGGTGGTGGTGGAGGTGAGTGGGTGGTGGTGGTGGGAGTGGGAGGTGGTGGGAGAGTGGGTGGTGGGGTGGTGGTAGGAGTGGGTGGTGGGAGGAGTGGGTGGTGGTGGGGAGGAGGAGTGGTGGTGGGAGGTGGTGGTGGTGGGAGAGAGGGTGGTGGTGGTGGGAGTGGGTGGTGGTGGGAGAGTGGGTGGTGGTGGAGTGGGTGGTGGTGGTGGTGGTGGTGAGAGTGGGTGGTGGTGGTGGGAGGAGTGGGTGGTGGTGGTGGGAGAGTGGGTGGTGGTGGTGGGAGAGTGGGTGGGTGGTGGTGGGAGAGTGGGTGGTGGTGGTGGGAGAGTGGGTGGTGGTGGTGGTGGTGGTGAGAGTGGGTGGTGGTGGTGGGAGGTGGGTGGTGGTGGTGGGAGGGTGGGTGGTGGTGGTGGTGGTGGTGGTGAGGGAGGTGGGGTGGTGGTGGTGGGAGGGAGTGGGTGGTGGTGGTGGGAGGTGGGTGGTGGTGGTGGGAGGTGGGTGGTGGTGGTGGTGGTGGTGAGGAGAGTGGGTGGTGGTGGTGGGAGAGAGTGGGTGAGGTGGGGTGGTGAGAGAGTGGGTGGTGGTGGTGGTGGTGGGTGAGAGGTGGGTGGTGGTGGTGGGAGAGTGGGTGGTGGTGGTGGGAGGTGGGTGGTGGTGGTGGGAGGTGGGTGGTGGTGGTGGTGGTGGGAGGTGGGTGGTGGTGGTGGAGGTGGTGGTGGTGGTGGGAGAGAGGTGGGGTGGTGGTGGTGGTGGGAGAGGGAGTGGGGTGGTGGTGGTGGTGGTGGTGGGAGAGAGTGAGCCTGGGAGAGGAGGAGGAAGGTGAAGGGAAAGAAGAGGGACAAAGGGTTACAGAAGACGGAAGAGGAAGGACCTAAATAAAAGCAGAACAGGAGGGAAAACAAAGACTCTCTCTCTCTCTCTCTCGAATGTGCTGTGGCTCTGTTGTTTATTATTTTATTTTTTATTATCATAGCGGTGGAAAAGTGTGTGTTGTTTTCGTGTGTGTTGTGTGTGTGTGTGTGTGTGTGTGTGTGTGTGTGTGTGTGTGTGTGTGTGTGTGTGTGTGTGTGTGTGTGTGTGTGTGTGTGTGTGTGTGTGATTAAGCCAATAAACTCAATTAGCCGGTTATAAACTGAGTAAACTGGATATAAGCTGCTAAGCCGGATATAAGCTCAGTAAAGACGAATATAAGCTGACTAAGCCGGATATAAACTGTGGTCGTCGACGTCAGGTTTACTGGGACAACCTTAGGTGGGGGGTCGTATTGATTGACAATTGCCCTTATGTACGTCTCTCTCTCTCTCTCTCTCTCTCTCCATATGCCTGTTTCTGTGTGTCGGTCTGTAGGAAGGAAGAGACACGGGAGGAGAGAAGAAGGGAGGATGTAAAGAAAGGAAGAAGAGTAGGTGGAAGAAGATGAAGAAGAGGGAGAGGAGAAAAGGGAGATGGGGAAAGGAAAGGGGAGTGAGGAGAAAGAAGAAGAAATTAAATAATGGAAGAAGGAGGTAGATGGATAGGTTAGGTTAGGTTAGTTAGGTTAGGTTAGGTTAGCTTGGTTTGGTTGGTTAGGTTAGGCTAGGTTAGGTTGGTTAGGTTAGGTTGGGATTGGGTTAGGTTAGGTTAGGTTAGGTTAGGTTGGGTTGCGGTTGTCATACGGTGGTATTGTGTTACCTGACTCACACATTTCCTCATGGCTGTGTTGCTCGTGTGTTGCGACCTCCTCGGGACACTGGTTCGACAAGGGGGCGGTCCGATTGGTAGGATTTCACGCTTATGGGGCATGACGTGTTGTGATTGGTGCTTTCCTACCATTACGTGGGGGTATAGTGAGTGCTGATTGGTGCTTACCTACCATTACGTGGGGGTATAGTGAGTGCTGATTGGTGCTTTCCTACCATTTACGTATGTTGTTTGTAGGTCCTCCTCCTCCTACCCCCTGTTTTCTTTCCTCATCCTCCCCCCTCCCAACGTAAAAATACTCCCATGAATATTTTAGCACCCCATTATTTCCTCCTCATAATGGTCGTTTTTGGGCAACTTTCTATGTTTGTTAATACTTGTGTGTGTGTGATTATTAGTATTATTATTTACTGTTGATACAACTACAACAGTCGTTACTACTACTACTACTACTACTACTGAAAATAACAAATTTATGCCTTAATAATTATTGTAAGAAGCGATTATCTTAAATTATTCTCTCTGTAAAATGGAGAAATAATTTGGCGTGAGTAAGAGGCTGGCGGCTCCTATATCCCAGGCTTTAGTAAGTTGACCTCGGTACCCACGTTATAGTGAAGTTTGTAGCTATGGCTGTGTGGGGAGGGGGTTATGGGGAGAGGGTGTGTAGGAGGTGTTAGGGGGTGTGTAGAGGACACAGCAGCACACGGATGCAGGTGTTATTATTACTAAGTCATGTCCCATTATATAATATACCTGAATGGTTTATCAGTCACTCATTGCGTAGTCAGAATACAGACAGGACTGCTGAACCTCGACCAACCAAATGTCATTGGGCCACCGTGTGTGTGTGTGTGTGTGTGTGTGTGAAGGTTAAGCTGCCCTATGTACTTGACTTCCTTATAGACATATTGGGTGCAACGACCTCCGTAGACTCCCTCCTTCACCGCCTCCGCCCACCGCCCTCGTCGCCGCCCTCACCGCCACACCAGGAAATACCACCACAAGAACCTAACCTAACCATCCAAAATTCCTCCTCCGCTGAATAACTTCCTTTAAAAGTATGGGCGTGAGGAGGCATTTGGTTAGGTTAGGTTAAGTTAAGCTCTATCCCATCACAGTCGGCCGCCCACACGCCCATAATGTGTGTAGTTATAACTCGTGAGGCGACGGTCCCTGGCGCCCTGACGCGACTCTCCGGCTGAAACAGGAAGAAGATGGGAAGAGGAGGAGGGTTATGAAGGAACTCTTAGCTGGCCACATAGCGTTCTGTAAAGCTCTTGGGAAGTCACAAAAACAAAGGAAAATTCGCTCTTGGTGTTAATTGCTTTTCACTGTTATGATAATTTCTGGTGCTCGTGGCTGTGCTGAGGTCACTGTTTACAACACGTGAGTAAACAAAGACGGTGTGTGTGATAATTATGACGAAGGCGGCAGCAGCAGGTGTACAGGTCCTCCGGCGCCGAGAGTTCCTGAAGGAGATGAACCTATACTGAAGGAGGTGGTGGTAAAGGAGGGGTCTTAGTGGGAGATGGTCTTGGAGTCTGGATAATGCCTAAGACCATCCCCTGACGGTCTTGAAGTCTTAGAGTGACGACAACTGTGGATATTTCGGTTCACCATTATGTGTAGGCGGAACTAACGGTAAAGGGGTTGTCTGTCACACCTACGTTTATACCGCCCACACGCCCACTACGGCCCTCAGCCATTACCACCACGACGACAACGCCCAAAACATGCCACATTATTTCGCCACAAGAATGTCTACCACACGCCCACCTCAACCACACCCACCACAACCACACCTACCAGACCCACCACGACCACACCTACCAGACCCACCACGACCACACCTATCAACTACCATAACACACAGAGTACCTGTAGAAGGCCCTGGTGGTAGTTTCTCCTTAGGTGGGTGAGCCAGGTGAGTGAGTGAGTCATGAACACACACACACACCCACTCAGTAAGCGTATTTCCAGGGCTCTACCCACTCAGTAAGCATTATTCTAGGGCTCTACCCACTCAGTAAGCATTATTCTAAGGCTCCACCCACTCAGTAAGCATTATTCTAGGGCTCCACCCACTCAGTATCGATATTTCCTTGGCCACGTTCACACTCCACTCGTTAGCTATAATCACCACCCAGGTCACTCACTGAGTGGCCCTTATCTCCCCGGCCACTCATTAAGCGCAACCTTGTCTCTGTAACCAATCATAAGCAAGTACTCGATACCTGGTCCACTCAACAAGCGCATCACCGTGGCTCCACCTCCCATCCACTCAGTAAGCATAACCCCACAACTCCCCCCCACCATCATCCACTCAGTAAGCATAACCTTCTCTCTTACCTTTCTCCTACATAGGTTTCTACACGGTGAAGATAATAATAGAGATATGTCACCTAATTATTTCAGTTCCTCTCAGTTAAAATAATCCAAGAGACATTTTGGTCGTGATAACAGCTGCTGGTTGTTGGAGGTCGAACTTCACTTCCCACTCAAGCCTTCATACTGACTTACAGGTAGACGCTTGAGGTAACCTGAAGATACCTCCTTCTTCTTCTTCTTCTTCTTCTTCTTCTTCTTCTTCTTCTTCTTCTTCTTCTTCTTCTCCTCCTCCTTCTTTTGCTCCACCTCCTTCTCTTGCTCCTCCTCCTCCATCTCCTCCTCCTCCACCCTCGAGTTGAAGGTCAAGGTCCTGCTTTGTGCTTGACCTTTACACTGACTTCACCTGACTCACAATTAGACCTTCAAGCCTACCGATGATACCTCTTCCTCCTCCTCCTCTTCCTTTTCCTCCAGCTTCTTCTCCTCCTCTTTCTTTTCCTCCTCTTCCTCTCCGTTCCCCTCCTCTTCCTCCATCCACCTCCTCCTCCCTCGATTATAAGGTCAAGATCTACTTTCTACTCAGCCTTGACACTGACTCACTGACTCACACAGACTCACACAGACTCTCACTGACTCACACAGACTCACACAGACTCTCACTGACTCACTGACTCACACAGACTCACACTGACTCACACCTTGGTAGCATTAAACCTCACAAAAGGAGATGTAGTGATTAGCTATCTGTGTCTGTCTATGTCTGTCTGTGTCTGTCTATGTCTGTCTGTGTCTGTCTATATCTGTCTATGTCTGTCTGTGTCTGTCTATATCTGTCTGTGTCTGTCTGTGTCTGTCTATGTCTGTCTGTGTCTGTCTATGTCTGTCTGTGTCTGTCTATATCTGTCTGTGTCTGTCTGTGTCTGTCTATGTCTTTCTATGTCTGTCTGTGTCTGTTATCTTTACCCCCTGTCTCGTGTTTGTGAAAGGTGGATGAAGGATTCCAGAAAAAATGGGAAGGAGTGATAAGAGAAATTGATAAAAGATAAAGTAGAGCACACACACACACACACACACACACACACACACACACACACACACACACACACACACACACACACACACTGTCGACCTTTCACCTTACATGAGAGGACACGTGTTGACTTAATGTTACTCGAGAGGTGCCTGTACGTCCTGCCTTGGAACAGCTGCAGGTTTATACGTCCTGCCTGTTGAAGAAGGTGCAGGTTCTATGTCCTACAGGTCTAAAAAGTGTAGGTTATACGATGTAAAGGTTGTAAAAGATGCAGGATACATTTTCTACAGGTCTAAGATGTGCAGGTTACAGGTCGTACAGGCTAAGAGATGCAGGTTACACGTCCTACAGACTAAGAGATACAAGCTAAGAGGTGCAGGTTACAAGTCATACAGGTTTAAGAAATGCAGGTTGTAAAGCATCAGGAACAACATCAGACTGTAGTGTTGACTGAGGTAAACATTGCATCATGAATCTCAGACGAAGACCAGCAGGGGGCGGTGAAGGAGACGAGTCATGCCGAAGGAGGGGGTATAGGGAAGGGGGCGAGGGAGAGGTAGGGGAGGGGAAACGGAGTAGGAGGAGGTAGGGAAGGGGTAGAGGGAAGGAGAATTATAGGGAAGGGGGCGAGGGAGAGGTAGGGGAGGGGAAACGGAGTAGGAGGAGGTAGGGAAGGGGTAGAGGGAAGGAGGAGGGAAAGGTAGAGGGTGGAGAGAGAGAGAGGGGAGGGGGGAGAGGAGGAGGTAAGGAAGGAGAGAGAGAGAGAGACATTAACCAGAGGGCCCCAGGATGATCAAGGTCGCTTGGGGCTACAGTAATCAGGACTGAACACCAAGACCTCAATTATGTTTCTAACCAGATGGTGAGAAACACAGATTAATGAGAGATATTGATGAGAAATATTACCCACCAGTTTGTTTAGGTTAAGTTTTGGTTTGGGTAAAGGTCAGGTCAGGTCAGGTCAGATTAGGTTAGGTTAGGTTAGGTTAGGTTAGGTTAAGTTAGGTTAGGTTAGGTTAGGTTAGGTTAGGTTAGGTTAAGTTAGGTGTGGCTCTTTTAACAGGTATTTATATTATCTTTGTGTATATTTTTTTGTGTGTGAATGTTTGTTTGTTTACTGTGTGTACAAGATGGCGGGAAACAGACGGTAAGAGGATTACTTTGAAGAGGATTTAATACTTTAACAGGCGCTGTGTTGCATCCTGTCTGTCTGTCTGCCTGTCTGTCTGGTTTATTTTTTTTATTACCATCTACAGAAATACGTACACACTGACTGAAATACGTACACACACTGATGGAAATACGTACACAGTCTTCATCCTCCAGTAGATGTGAGAATTAGGGTGAAGAAACATTTATATTTGACCTCCAACAATGCTCCACAATGCTCCTCACCCACAACGTTCAACAATGCTCCTCCTCACCCACAACGTCCAACAATGCTCCTCCTCACCCACAACGTTCAACAATGCTCCTCCTCACCCACAACGTCCAACAATGCTCCTCCTCACCCACAACGTCCAACAATGCTCCTCCTCACCCACAACGTCCAACAATGCTCCTCCTCACCAACAATGCTCCACAATGGTCCTCACCCACAACGTCGAGAAATGGCTGGAAAAATGGCTGAGGTAAATATCATGACCTGTTCAGAGGGACAGGTCATGTTAGGTCAGGTCAGGTCATGTTAAGTCAGGTCAGGTCATGTTAAGTCAGGTCAGGTCATGCTAGGTCAGGTTAGAAAATACCTTAATTACTGTGTTCTAGTGTATACGACCTAAGATAATACACTATCCTCGAAGACCATAGTTACTGAACCACAGACAACACTCAAGACGACAGAAAAACGTCACAGCTGTTGAAGGTAAATATTGTCGTCCTGCGTCGTTCTTTGTTTACATTATGACGTACATCGTGACGTCAGATCGAAGGGAACATAAGAACATAAGGAGTCTGCAATAGGCCGGTTGGCAGCTCCTGTCGAGAGTTACTACCACTCTCTATCATCCATGAATCTATCTAGCCTCCTTTTGAAACGTTCCAGCACTTACTACAAAGTTGCTAAGCTTGTTCCACTCGTCCACCACCCTATTTGTGAACCAGTTTCTTCCTATCTCCCTCCTAAACCTAAACTTATCCAACTTGAATCCGTTGCTCCGAGTCCTATCCTGCTCGGATATTATAAGAACTTTATCTATATCACCTTTATTGATTCCTTTCACCCACTTGAATACTTCTATCATATCTCCCCGCACTCTTCGTCTTTCTAGGGAATACAAGTTTAGTTTCTTTAACCTATCCTGATATGGAAGGTTTCTAAGTCCCGGAATCATTTTCGTCATTCTTCGCTGCACCGACTCTAGTGAATTGATATCCATTCTATAATAAGGGCACCAGAACTGAACCACATAATCAAGGTGCGGCCTGACTAGCGCAAGATATAGTTGCAATAAGACCTCTGCACTCTTATTACTTACACTTCTAGATATAAAACCCAATACTCTGTTTGCCTTATTTCGAACATTAACGCACTGTTTCCTGAGCCAGGTCCGAACTTCGTACCCCAGAGGTCTCTTTCACAAGGAGAGATACAATTGACTGACTGATGACTCCTCACTCACTGACCGATAACACTATAGAAATTCTCCCCAAATGTAACAGACCACCAACTTCCACCATACTCCACCTCTCCACCCCTGCCCTCCACCATCACCTCCTCCACCCACCCCTTCACCACCTCCACCTACTCCCACCTTCCACCATACTCCACCCACCTTCCCTACATCCCTCCACCTACTCCACCCACCCATCCACCATACTCCACCTACTCCACCCACCCCTCCACCATCACCATACTCCACCCACATCCACCCTCCACTCCACCATCACCTTGCTGTCCTCCACACCTCCATAAGCAGAGGATGAACCAGTCACATCCACACGACCTTGAAAGAACACACACACACACACACACACACACACACACACACACACACACACACACACACACACACACACACACACACACACACACACACACACTAGATGGATAAATTCGATAAAAATAAACAAAAGAAGCAGGTAATAAGCAAACAAACAATAAAAAAAACAAGAAAATTATAATAACACACACACACACACACACACACACACACACACACACACACACACACACACACACACACCAGACAGGCAGCGAACATTTTGGGGGACAGTGATCTCCATATACGAACTTACCTAACCTAATCTAACCTAACATATACAACCTTGGCACTAAGGGAATAATCAATCAAGTTTTGACCACTCCTGGCACTCTCATTGTAGGCCACGGACAGACAGACACACAGACAGACAGACAGTGCATTATCTTTACTGCGGGGAATAGGGACGACCACCTGGGGGGGGTTGGACCTTGTGTGACGTAGCCATTAAAATCTTGTTTCATATATTTATTATTCCCGAGTCTTGCTGGCTGGTGTGTGTGTCATTGCTTCACATTAAGATTGTCAAGTTTGCGTCATATTTGATTGAATTTGCGTCTTATTTTAGTGCTGTTGTGTCACATTGTTGTAGTGTCAGTCTGCGTCACATTGTAATAGTGTCGTCAAGCTGCGTCACATTGTAATAGTGTGAGGCTGCGTCACATCACTTGGCCGTTGCGTGTAAGTGTACATCATTGTCACCTCTCTCTCTCTCTCTCTCTCTCTCTCTCTCTCTCGTGAGGTAACACAAGATTCACATTACAGGCACAAAGCAAATTGCACTGAAGCGACGCAGTCAAGGTCACTGTGTGTGTGTGTGTGTGTGTGTGTGTGTGTGTGTGTGTGTGTGTGTGTTTGTTAAGTAGCTGACTCACTTCTCATCCTCAAATCATCCTACGTAATTCTTCCCCTAAGTGACTGTGTGAGAAAGTATTTTATTTTTTCACTTACGGCATCAAGCAAAGATTCTCAAAGGTTCCTACGATAATTTTTTTAGCTGTTACATAAAGCTGTATTCTCAAAGTATCAAAGGTTATTTTTTTCTCTTATTATTTCCTGTGCTGGGAGTAAGAGTCTCAGAAACTCGTACGATGATTTTTTTCTTCTCGTAATTAAAGACTCGAGAGAGTTATATAACTGACCTGTTTAAGTTGAAGGTAGAAATAACACCGATGGGTCACCTGAAGCTTAGGTTAGCTTAGGTTAAATTGCGTTAGGTTAGGTTTAGTCAGGTTAAGGGTAGGTTAGGTTAGGTGGCATTAGTAGAGACACAGACCTCGACACAGGCAGCGCGTCGTGTCCGGGTCTGACTGTGTTGACACTGGCTCTAAGCTGGTACTGTAAACACACACCTGGGCTGGGTTTACCTGGGAAACATTGTGATGTGTGTGAGAGTGAGGGGAGAGAGCACAGATAGAGAGAGAGGTAGTGAGCGAGACTTGGTATTTTAAAGAAAGTGAGAAAACAAGGAAAGGGGAAATAATACAATGTAAAAAGAGAGAGAGAGGTGTGTGTCTGTGTGTGTGTATGCAAGTGTTTTTGTTAAGAGAAACAAAACATCCCAAAGATCAAAGGTCACCGAAATCATAAGAGCAGGGAGGTCAGACGCAGGTGACCTTTCATAACAGCTCCTACCTGTGATGGGAACTGTCTACACCAGCAAGGCAACACTCACCCAAAAACACCTATAAAATGACCCCAACAGCAGATCAAAGGTCAGGAGGGGCTTGACATGTACAGTACAGATCAGAGGTCAAGTAGAGTGCACAGTTCTAAGTGGTTACAGAAATAACAATAATAATAATAATAAATGGTAGCATTCGATGGTGCAAATTTTCCAACTCTTCAGACTAACTCTTTAATTTGGTTGACTGAAGGTTCTACCCACACACACACACACACACACACACACACACACACACACACACACACACACACACACACCAACGTGTGTCATGGTGGGTACGACCAATTAGCATCCGTCATACTCTTATGTTAAAAAGTATGCCAGACTAATCATGGTGGGCACGACCAATCAGTGCCAACCATACTATACGTCGCAATAGGCAGGGACCAATCAGCGCACATTATGTCTGAATATGCATGAATACCTTCGGTGAGGCAGATTATGCAACGTACAGGGCTGGAGCTTCCATTTGTGAGATAATTAAATAATTACGTTAAACAAAAAGCTAGCGAGTAGGGAATGTGTTGTGTGTGTGTGTGTGTGTGTGTGTGTGTGTGTGTGTGTGTGTGTGTGTGTGTGTGTGACAGAGGCAAAGGTCGGTGAAAGATTAATACTACTTTGGCAGCCATTGTGTGATCCTGTGGCGCCAGTTGTTTACCCCAGAACAAAGACACAGAAAAGACGGACATTGAAAGAGAAAAAATTATTAAAGTTGGACTCACACGTTCATGACCAGGGTAGGGCACAGTGTGGCTGGTACAGTGTAGGTACAGCAGACTAGATAAGCCTCTTAAACATGGACACAGTGAGGGTGGTACTGTACACCATCATCTTCACCACCAAGACTGCAAAGTTAGGTATACCCCTTCTATAGTTGGGGAGGTGTCTTGGGATTGAACCATTGAACCTTAACTTAACCCAACACCTACAAAGCTAAATCCTTTAATTAAGTTGTTAAACAAGCGAACACACCCAAAAATAGCTTCGAATTGACCCACTCAAGATTCCGACGTCAATAGAATCGCTTTCAATACCAAGTTTAGAAGAGAAATAGTTACCTCACCAACACTAGGGGAGTCCAGAGTCTGGTTTCCTTCCCGCGTAAAAATAGTTTGTTTACATGTGATCAGCTGATGATGTCAACACTGTGTCACGTGGTAGGGAGGTCTGGAGTGTGATGAGGTGTGTAGGTACAGGTGTGTGTGTGGGGGAGGAGGGTCATGCAAGCAGTCTTTCACTCCAGGTATATAAACAGCGCCTTCCACCTCACCCACCACCCTGAACTAGTGTAGAAAAACTTGATCTTAATTGAAAGGTGAAAGTGGTCATACTGATGTTAATTTACACTTTCCGTAATTTTTTTATTCTTTTATTTTCGAATCTTCACACACACACACACACACACACACACACACACACACACACACACACACACACACACACACACACACACACACACACACACACACACACACACACACACACACATCGCCTTGAGAACCTATACTCACCTCACGTAGACAGACCTGCTTGTATACAGAGTATTTTAAAGCGTTTACGGTGTACTCACCCTGACACTGCCTGATACCGTCACTTCCCATGCAGTACTGTCAGCCTTAAGGAGTGGGTTGAATCTCAACATACAAGACCAGAAAGTGACAGGAATTTACTGACAGTGCTCTAATACTGTCACTTCCCATGCCATACTGTCAGTTTGGAGTGGCTTCCCTCTCAATACACAACCACCCAGAGAGTGACGGTACACGACAGACCCACAACACACCTGCACCCTCTGTTGACACTGTGAGGTCGTGGTTAGCTGTCAGGCCGTTGATGTCAGTAAATATCGCCTCTGACGCAACAACATCCAGTGTAACCCAACTTAAAAATGTAAAATTATCCTAAGCAAACTTAACCTAACCTAACCAAACCTCAACTAAACTAGACTAGATCGCTCAAGGTTATGTTTTTACATTGATACGGCAGATGTGTATATGTATGTATGTGACCTGTGGCGTATGGTCAGCATGCTAGCCCCGGTTCGATCCCCGGCAGGGTGAAACGATGGGCAAGTTTCTTTACACCATTTGCCTCTGTCTACCCAGCAGTAATTGGGGACCTGGATGTTAATCGATTTGCGGATCGTGTTCTTGGATAATGGTTAGCCAGTGCAGTTGTCCGGTCTTTTCGGACTATCCCTTGACACTGGGTCATACAACCCGTTAACTTAGGGTGTGGTTGTTGTATTGGCGACAGCTTCTACACCTAAACAAATTCACACCTAGGGGGGCCCTTGCCGGCCATCCCGTTACACGAGGGACACCTTAGAACCATTATATGTATGTATGTTTTATTGCACGAACTAAGCTTATGAAGTTGAGGATATGAACTAATATATGTATGTATGTCTGCATATTTGTTGCCTTTCATGCACAGTATAAACAAACAAAGATACACTGCCCTTGGTGTAATAATCATGACCTCCAACAACACAGGTTAACGAGTCGTGTATAGAATGACCTCTTGTTACAGTAGTACAAATAAACTGACTCGTGTCTTTGAATCCCTCACTAATGACTGTAACCTTCTGTAATGACGGAACCATTCACTGTAGTTTCTGACGTATGGGTTTACTGTGCTGAGTGGTAATTGTACTGTTTGATAATCTAATGTTTCCTGGTTGTTGATTGTGAGTATAACCGGTTGTTGATTGTGAGTATAACCGGTTGTTGATTGTGAGTATAAACGGTTGTTGATTGTGAGTATAACCGGTCGTTGGTGAGTATAAACGGTTGTTGATTGTGAGTATAACCGGTCGTTGATTGTGAGTATAACCGGTTGTTGATTGTGAGTATAACCGGTTGTTGATTGTGAGTATAACCGGTTGTTGATTGTGAGTATAACCAGATAGTATTGGAGGTGTTCTTATCTTATCTCGCCCTGTGTGTGGTATGTGACGTCAGCACACGTGACGTACACTCTAAGTTGTGTGTATGTATTGTGTAACGTCTATGTGTACGTGATGTTAATGTGTACATGAATGGTTGGCCTTGTGTGATGCTTTTGTTAACTACTACCACCATCGTTACCAACCACCATCCCTACCAACCAATCTACTACCACCATCGTCACCAACAACTACCACCATCCCTACATTCACTAAAAGACTAGGGTTATTGACCTCCAGGTAGCTACAGGTCACAGGTAAGGGCCGGACAGGTAAGACCCGGACAGGTAAGGGCCGGACAGGTAAGGGCCGGACAGGTAAGACCCGGACAGGTAAGAGCCGGACAGGTAAGCAGGACAAAAACAAACAGACGGACTACCCAGGTAAGGTGACGTCATCAAGAAAGGAAAGTGACCTCCCATTAAGGTGAGAACGACAGTGAAAGTGACGGAGGAGACAGTACTTCTACTTCCCTAACCCCGGTCAGCCTTTGTATCTCAACCTACGCCCTCAGACCATAGCATCTCTCCTCTCTCTCTCTGGAGTTAGTTAGGTTAGCTTACATTTGGTTAGGTTAGGAGCAGGTCATATCAGGAGTGGTACCTGATCCACACCTTCAAGTACCTGCGGGTATTAACAGGTACAACCGACACAAGATGACCTACAAACACTAATTAGACCCCACAAAGGCACGACAGCTCAGGAGTCACGCTGTCTGGGTCGTCAAGAGATTGTCTGCACCAGGAGTGACCAGGGTTGAGTGACCAGGCTTGAGTAACTAGGGCTGGAGTGACCAGGCTGAGTGACCACAGGCTGGAGTGACCAGGGCTTAGTGCGACCCAGGCTTGAGTGACCAGGGTTGAGTGACCAGGCTTGAGTGAATCAGGGCTGAGGACCAGGGATAGTGACCAGGGCTGGAGTGACCAGGGTTGGAGACACAGGGCTGAGTGACCAGGGTTGAGTGACCAAGGTTTATGTTTTTACCTCAACAAGACGATACAGTAGTGTGTGACTGCCCCGCTGATCACCGTGTTAATGGCATCATATGAAGATTAGACACCCAAGTTTATTTCACCTGATGATTTAATATCGTGACTCTAACCTAACGAATCTAACTAATCTAACGTAACCAACCTAACCCTCCCCTAACCTAACCCACCCAGGTACAATTAGGACTATTTTAATCTATCAGGTGAATAAAACCCATTATATCTACTACCTGTCGTATCCCGGTTAATGTTTTGTCGCCCTGTCTTGTGACCCAAAAACCCGAGAGACTTGAGCTCATAGCCTATGATTTATACTGTATAAAACTGTATTAAAACAGTGATCCGTGAAAATAATGGACTTGTGACCTAGATTAACGGAAACAAACACCATTTCAGATAAATTAAGTTGATATGTACAGGTCTGGCCAGAGAGCAGAGAACAGACAGTGTGTGTGTGTGTGTGAGTGTGTGTGTATGTATGTAAATTATGTGTCTGTGCTCATTCACATGTAATCTAAACCCTATCAAAAAAATTAGTCGCCAAAAGGCAAGAATTATACAAAAAATCTAGTTACCCTTTCGCTTATACCCGTTAAGCCAACAGCAGGATTCTCTTCCCCAACTCACTGACCCGGCCAGCCAGTCATCACCCTGCCTTGTAGAACAAAATGTGGATGCCATAAAGCAATACGTAACCGAATTAAAGCACAACAG
>NW_024741616.1:0-20512 GCF_018991925.1 Homarus americanus | reverse complement strand
TGTCGGATGTGTACCTGGGAGTGTTAGAGGTGTATCAGGGAGTGTTAAAGTTGTACCTGGGAGTGTCAGAGGTGTACATGGGAGTGTCAAAGGTGTACCTGGGAGTGTATGAGGTGTACCTGGAAGTGTCAGAGGAGTACCTGGGAGCGTCAAAGGAGTACCTGGGAGTGTCAGAGGTGTACCTGATAGTGTCAGTGGTGTACCTGAGAGTGTCAGAGGTGTACCTGGGAGAGTCATTGGTGTACCTGGGAGTGTCAAAGGTGAACCTGGAGGTGTCAGAGGTGTACCTGGGAGTATCAGAGGTGTACCTGGGAGTGTCAGGGGTGTACCTGGGAGTGTCAGGGGTGTAACTGGGAGTGTCGGAGGTGTAACTGGGAGTGTCAGATGTGTACCTCGGAGTGTCAGATGTGTACCTGGGAGTGTCAAAGCTGTACCCGGGAGAGTCAGAGGAGTACCTGAGCAAGTCAGGGGTGTAACTGGGAGGGTCGGAGGTGTAAGTTGGAGTGTCAGAGGCGTACCTGGGAGTGTCAGAGGTGTACCTGGGAGTGTCAGAGATGTACCTGGAAGTGTCAGAGGAGTACCTGGGAGTGTCAGATGAGTACCTGGGAGTGTCAGCGGTGTACCTGGGAGTGTCAGAGGTGTACCAGGGAGTATCGGAGGTGTACCTGGGAGTGTCGGAGGTGTACCTGGGAGTGTCGGATGTGTACCTGGGAGTGTTAGAGGTGTACCAGGGAGTGTTAAAGGTGTACCTGGGAGTGTCAGAGGTGTACCTGGGAGTGTCTGGGATGTACATCGGAGTGTCAGAGGTGTACTTGGGAGTGTCAGAGGAGTACCTGGGAGTGTGAGAGGAGAACCTGGGAGCGTCAGAGGAGTACCAGGGAGTGTGAGAGGTGTATGTGGGACTGTCAGAGGAGTACCTGGGAGTGTCAGAGGAGTACCAGGGAGTGTCACAGGTGTATGTGGGAGTGTCTGGGGTGTACCTGGGAGTGTCTGGGGTGTAACTGGGAGTGTCGGAGGTGTAACTGGGAGTGTCAGAGGTATACCTGGGAGTATGAGAGGTGTACCTGGGAGTGTCAGAGGTGTTCCTGAGAGTGTCAGAGGTGTATCTGGGATTGTCAGAGGTATACCTGGGAGTATGAGAGGTGTACCTGGGAGTGTCAGAGGTGTACCTGAGAGTGTCAAAGGTGTTCCTGAGAGTGACAGAGGTGTACCTGGGATTGTCAGAGGTGTACCTGGGAGTGTCAGATGTGTATCTGGGAGTGTCTGGGGTGTACCTGGGAGTGTCTGAGGTGTACCTGGGAGTGTCAGAGGAGTACCTGGGAGTGTCAGAGGTGTACCTGGTAGTGTCATTGGTGTACCTGGGAGCGTCAGAGCTGTACCTGGAAGTGTCAGAGGTGTACTTGGGAGAGTCTGAGGTGTACCTGGGACTGTCAAAGGAGTACCTGGGAATGTCAGGGGTGTACCTGGGAGTGTCAGTGGTGTACCTGGGAGTGTCTGAGGTGTACCTGGCAGTGTCAGCGGTGTACCTGGGAGGTCTGAATGTACCTTGGGAGCGGCCAGAGGTGTACCTGGGAGGCCAGAGGTGTACCTGGGAGTGGCAGAGGTGTACCTGGGAGTGTCTGAGGTGTAGCTGGGGGTGTCAGAGGAGTACCTGGGAGTGTCAGAGGTGTACCTGGGAGTGTCTGGGATGTACATCGGAGGGTCAGAGGTGTACTTGGGAGTGTCAGAGGAGTACCTGGGAGTGTCAGAGGAGTACCTGGGAGTGTGAGAGGAGTACCTGGGAGCGTCAGAGGAGTACCAGGGAGTGTCAGAGGTGTATGTGGGAGTGTCAGAGGAGTACCTGGGAGTGTCAGAGGAGTACCAGGGAGTGTCAGATGTGTATGTGGGAGTGTCTGGGGTATACCTGGGAGTGTCTGGGGTGTACCTGGGAGTGTCAGAGGTGTACTTGGGAGAGTCAGAGGTGTACCTGGGAGTGTCAGAGGTGTACCTGGGAGTATCACAGGTGTACCAGGGAGTGTCAGTGGAGTACCTGGGAGTGTCAGAGGTGTACCTGGGAGTGTCAGAGGTGTACCTGGGAGTGTCGGAGGTGTACCAGGGAGTGTCAGAGGAGTACCTGGGAGTGTCAGTGGTGTACCTGGGATTATAAGAGGTGTATCTGGGAGTGTACAAGGTATACCTGGGAGTGTAAGGGGTGTAACTGGGAGTGTCAGGGGTGTAACTGGGAGTGTCAGGGGTGTAACTGGGAGTGTCGGAGGTGTACCTGGGAGTGTCAGAGGTGTACCTGGGAGTGTCATTGGTGTACCTGGGAGTGTCATTGGTGTACCTGGGAGTGTCAAAGGTGAACCTGGAGGTGTCAGAGGTCTACCTGGGAGTATCAGAGGTGCACCTGGGAGTGTCAGGGGTGTACCTGGGAGTGTCAGGTGTGTAACTGGGAGTGTCGGAAGTGTAACTGGGAGTGTCAGATGTGTACCTGGGAGTGTCAGATGTGTACCTGGGAGTGTCAAAGCTGTACCCGGGAGAGTCAGAGGAGTACCTGGGAGTGTCAGGGGTGTAACTGGAGGCCTGGAGGTGCAAGTGGGGAGGTCAGAGGCATCTGGGAGGTCAGGAGATGTACCTGAAGTGTCAGAGAGTACCTGGGAGTGTCAGGAGGAGCACCTGGGAGGTCACAGGCACCTGGGAGGTCAGAGGTGTACCTGGGAGTATCGGAGGTGTACCTGGGAGTGTCGGAGGTGTACCTGGGAGTGTCGGATGTGTACCTGGGAGTGGTAGAGGTGTACCAGGGAGTGTTAAAGGTGTACCTGGGAGTGTCTGAGAGGTACCTGGGAGTATATGAGGTGTACCTGGAAGTGTCAGAGGAGTACCTGGGAGAGTCAAAGGAGTTCGTGGGAGTGTCAGAGGTGTACCTGATAGTGTCAGTGGTGTACCTGAGAGTGTCATTGGTGTACCTGGGAGTGTCAAAGGTGAACCTGGAGGTGTCAGAGGTGTACCTGGGAGTATCAGAGGTGTACCTGCGAGTGTCAGGGGTGTACCTGGGAGTGTCAGGGGTGTAACTGAGAGTGTCGGAGGTGTAACTGGGACTGTCTGATGTGTACCTGGGAGTGTCAGATGTGTACCTGGGAATGTCAAAGCTGTACCCGGGAGTGTCAGAGGAGTAACTGGGAGTGTCAGCGGTGTACCTGGGAGTGTCAGAGGTGTACTGGGAGTATTGGAGCTGTACCTGGGAGTCTCGGAGGTGTACCTGGGGGTGTCAAAGCTGGACCCGGGAGTGTCAGGGGAGTACCTGGGAATGTCAGCGTGTACCTGGGAGTGTCAGAGGTGTACTGGGAGTATTGAGCTGTACCTGGGAGTGTCGGAGGTGTAACTTGGAGTGTCTGAGGTGTACCTGGGAGTGTCAGAGGTGTACCTGGGATGTCATTGGTGTACCTGGTAGTGTCAAAGGTGAAGCTGGAGGTGTCAGAGGTGTACCTGGGAGTATCAGAGGTGTACCTGGGAATGTCAGGGGTGTACCTGGGAGTGTCAGGGGTGTAACTGGGAGTGTCGCAGGTGTATCTGGGAGTATCACAGGTGTACCTGGGAGTGTCAGGGGTGTAACTGGGAGTGTCGGAGGTGTAACTGGGACTGTCAGAGGTATTCCTGGGAGTATCAGAGGTATACCTGGGAGTGTCAGTGGTGTACCTGGGAGTGTCAGAGATGTACCTGAGAGTGTCAGAGGTGTACCTGGGAGTGTCAGAGGTGTTCCTGTGAGTGTCATAGGTGTACCTAGGAGTGTCAAAGGTGTACCTGGGAGTGTCAGATGCACCTGGGAGTGTCTGAGGTGTAGCTGGGAGTGTCAGAGGAGAACCTGGGAGTGTCAGAGGTGTACCTGGGAGTGTCTGGGATGTACATCGGAGTGTCACAGGTGTACTTGGGAGTGTCAGAGGAGTACCTGGGAGTGTGAGAGGAGTACCTGGGAGCGTCATAGGAGTACCAGGGAGTGTCAGAGGTGTATGTGGGAGTGTCAGAGGGGTACCTGGGAGTGTCAGAGGAGTACCAGGGAGTGTCAGAGGTGTATGTGGGAGTGTCTGGGGTGTACCTGGGAGTGTCTGGGGTGTAACTGGGAGTGTCGGAGGTGTAACTGGGAGTGTCAGAGGTATACCTGGGAGTATCAGAGGGGTACCTGGGAGTGTCAGAGGTGTACCTGGGAGTGTCAGAGGTGTTCCTGAGAGTGTCAGAGGTTTACCTGGGATTGACAGAGGTATACCTGGGAGTATCAGAGGTGTACCTGGGAGTGTCAGAGGTGTACCTGAGAGTGTCAGATGTGTTCCTGAGAGTGTGTCAGAGGTGGGAGTGTCTGAGGTGTATCTGGGAGGGAGTGTCTGAGGTCAGAGGTGTACCTGGGAGTGTCAGAGGTGTACCTGGAAGTGGCAGAGGTGTACCTGGGAGTGTCAGAGATGTACATGGGAGTGTCTGAGGAGTACCTGGGAGTGTCTGGGGTGTACCCGGGAGTGTCAATGGTGTACCTGGGAGTATCAGAGGTGTACCAGGGAGTGTCAGTGGACTACCTGGGAGTGTCAGAGGTGTACCTGGGTGTGTCTGAGGTGTACCTCGGAGTGTATGAGGTGTACCTGGACGTGTCAGAGGAGTACCTGGGAGCGTCAAAAGAGTACCTGGGAGTGTCAGAGGTGTACTTGATAGTGTCAGTGGTGTACCTGAGAGTGTCAGAGGTGTACCTGGGAGTGTCATTGGTGTACCTGGGAGTGTCAAAGGTGAACCTGGAGGTGTCAGGGGTGTACCTGGGAGTGTCAGGGGTGTAACTGGGAGTGTCGGAGGTGTAACTGTGAGTGTCAGATGTGTACCTGGGTGTGTCAGATATGTACCTGGGAGTGTCAAAGCTGTACCCGGGATTGTCAGGGGAGCACCTGGGAGTGTCAGCGGTGTACCTGGGAGTGTCATAGGTGTACTGGGAGTATTGGAGCTGTACCTGGGAGTGTCGGAGGTGTACCTGGGAATGTCAAAGCTGTACCCGGGAGTGTCAGGGGAGTACCTGGGAGTGTCAGCGGTGTACCTGGGAGCGTCAGAGGTGTACTGGGAGTATTGGAGCTGTTCCTGGGAGTCTCGGAGGTGTACCTGGGAGTGTCTGAGGTGTACCTGTACCTGGGAGTGTCAGGGTGTACCTGGGAGTGTCAGTGGTGTAACTGGGAGTGGTCGGAGGGTACCTGGGAGTATCACAGGTGTACCTGGGAGTGTCAGGGGTGTAACTGGGAGTGTCGGAGGTGTAACTGGGACTGTCAGAGTATTCCTGGGAGTATCAGAGGCATACCTGGGAGTGTCAGTGGTGTACCTGGGAGGCCAGAGACACCTGAGGTGTCAGAGGTGTACCTGGGAGTGTCGGAGGTGTTCCTGTGAGTGTCATAGGTGTACCTAAGGAGGTCAGAGGTGTACCTGGGAGTGTCAGATGTACCTGGGAGTGTCTGAGGTGTAGCTGGGAGTGTCAGAGGAGTACCTGGGAGTGCATCAGAGGTGTACCTGGGAGTGTCTGGGATGTACACCGGAGTGTCAGAGGTACCTGGGAGTGTCGGAGGTGTTCCTGTGAGTGTCATAGGTGTACCTAGGAGTGTCAGAGGTGTACATGGGAGTGTCAGAGGAGTACCTGGGAGTGTGAGAGGAATACCTGGGAGCGTCAGAGGAGTACCAGGGAGTGTCAGAGGTGTATGTGGGAGTGTCAGAGGAGTACCTGGGAGTGTCAGAGGAGTACCAGGGACTGTCAGAGGTGTATGTGGGAGTGCCTGGGGTGTACCTGGGAGTGTCTGGGGTGTAACTGGGAGTGTCGGAGGTGTAACTGGGAGTGTCAGAGGTATACCTGGGAGTATGAGAGGTGTACCTGGGAGTGTCAGAGGTGTTCCTGAGAGTGTCAGAGGTGTATCTGGGATTGTCAGAGGTATACCTGGGAGTATGAGAGGTGTCCCTGGGAGTGTCAGAGGTGTACCTGAGAGTGTCAGTGTAATAGGCCCCTGTCTCATCAACAGAATGTATTATATAAATGGGTCAATACATCTGATATTTTATTCAGATTCACCACCCTGTAACTTTCCACTGTCTATGAGTAAGACATGAGATTGACACGTGAGCGGGCAACTTACCCAAGAGGGCGAGACCCATAGCTCAGCATTCCTGTAAGCACGCACTGCGATGCCCCTAAGCTTCAGTAGCTCACCTCAAGTCATATCGAAAGGACGTGACCAAACGTTTATCATACATAAACGCCGTCCCTTTCTCATTCACTCCTAGACAGTGAGACTTACGGTTGATATACACTCAGGAATTATATATACAACCTTTTATAATAAAACAAAGGAACTACCGTTTGGGTTTCGTTACTTAAAACCCAAATATAAATATGTGTGAACGGACTGGTTAATTGGACAAGCAGCCGATTCATATAGGTGGCAAGCGGTGTGTACGGATTCTTCAAACTGGTAGTCGTATCATCCGTCTGTGTCTTGTGAAAAACAAGAAACCACACAGCAGTGACGCGTTACATAATCCGAGTGTTTAAAACTATATCCCGTATTGAGACGATATGTAGTGAGCGCTCCTTATCTCTGTCACATACAAATACGTGCAGAATTCGTAATATACAAATATTACAGCCTGTTGGTACATATCCAGATTGAGCCGGTTGAGATAGACTCCACTCAGCATTCCCTAGACATTACAGTGTTGCAGTGTTGAACAACAGTTTCGTAACCTGGAATTCAATTGGTATTTCACTAGCAGCTGAGCAGTATTGTTGTGTCGTCAGCGCGAATTACGAATTCCGGTGTCATCATACAGATCTCCATATATACGTGGACTGTGAAAGAATTGGCACACGGCAGTTTTCGCCAGCGAACGACGAGTGTGATAACCAATCATCTGTTTTCTGATCGCCGGAGGAGGAACTCACCTAAATCAAGTGGACTCGTCTCTCACCAAAGCAGAAGCGTCATCTCGTTGCCAAGGAAACCAGCAGCAGCGCACGCATCCTAGGAAGAGGCACCACCCACCACTCCACTCAGAACTCTTGAAGGATCACATTTTCTATACAGACGTACTCTGTATAAATAGGTATTTAAATTACATAGTTTTACACACATGAACACGTTCGAGAGATATCTTCACACCGATAGGTTCGTCGGATAGGATTATTTCAATGATAAAGTGTCGAATGTAAGATTAATGTATTGAAATCCTATAATTTACAGTAGTTTGTAAGTGTCTGTCTTCTTATTGATAGTTTAAAAATTAACTACAATTAATATTCATTTGTCTTGTAAATGAGAGGCAAGTGATCTACTTACTGTTAAGTATTCATTGACCCAAGGGGGCTAATAGATAATTTCTAAGTTTCCCATGTCTAATGTAGATGAAATCGAACGCCTAGCGCAACTATTTGCTGATAACCAGCTCATCAATGATCGAGCCCAGACTGACATAGATTTTGAGTATGGAACACAGTTAAATGAGTCGGTAGGAAGTAGTGAGAAAGTTATAGACGAATCATTTGACGACTTAAACCGTCGTACCCTACGGTCTGGTAATCACTATAGTACCTCACCTAAGTATACTAAAGCAGTTACCCCTGTTACAGGTGATAGTGTGTCTGTTGCTAAATCGGTAACAACCTTATTAACCCAGCCTTCTGTTAAGAGTAAGAATAATAACTTGCTTAATGACACTAAAATGACATCTTCTAACCCTCACACCCTACTAACACACCTACAGCTGATACTGTTATTAATATCATGCAGCGCGGCGAATGTTCGAAATTTCACGGGACAAGACGATTATAGGGTAGCACATTTTATTCGTGCATGTGAAGATAGCATGCGCAATAGTCACATAACGACTGACGAAGAAAAGAAAGCATATGTACGTTCCCATATAACGCAGGGTTCCTATGCAGGCAGTCGTTTAAATGCGTTTGGTTTACAAAGCCCTGACTATGAAAAGTTCAAGCGAACGCTAATTGGGATTATTGGGGGTAGGTCACAGCTGGGCCAACTGCAATGGATCTTCAGATGGTTGGATCGCTGTATTCCAGGTATACGAAACGAAACACCCGTTGACGCTGTTGACATCGCGGGCCAGGTTCGCCAGGACATGCAAGCGACCTTCCGGTCATCAGGCTGGTACAACTCACGGGGTGATATGCCGCCAGAAACTGTGGAAACATTGATAGAACTAATAAGTTTTCTTCTTTCCGTCCGTGTTCCCTTATATAGCCGGGCACAGGAAGTACAGTATGAACCACCCTTGGATATGGTGGAATACGCAAACAAGCTCTGTCCCCAGGCTACTGGCCCCTTACTGGCGCAACCCTCAGTGACGTCACCACAACCCCAGCAGTCTCAGATGCCTCAGATGCCTCACTCCCAGACTCCTTACGCGACACACTTAGCTCCGATCGCTCCTCCCCGCCTAACATATAAACAGAAAACATCGTTACGATGCGCACATTGTAATAAACGTGACCACGTAATGGAAGATTGTTTTCAGCTCCGAGGTAATAGTGCTAATAAAGCCACACCCGGTGCAAAGCCATTCTCAAGGTCAAACAGAGAGGTAGCAAAAGCAGCACCTCCTCCTACCCAGACAGCGCGCAAATGGTGCGCTCTTCACAAATCGACTACTCATAGTTCACATGAGTGCGATATACTAATTAAAGCTAGGGGAGTGGACCTAAGTGAAACGGAGGTGTCGTATAGGCGCAAGCAGAAACGTCCCCAGGACAAGTCATCGGGGGAAGACCAGCGCACACTACACCAAGGAGAGGGATAGATAGGGAAATTCCCGCCCCTCCTTACAACACTTCTATAGCGGCGCTTAGAAAAGTGGAAGTGTTGTCAGTACCGGTGAGAGTGGATAATACCAGATTGGCTCTTGATATAGACACAGGTGCTTGCGCTAATGTATTGGCCTTGACATCATATCACGAGTTACAACGTAAATTCCCTCACCGCAAATTCAAATGGAGGCCTAGTAACGCTGAGCTCGAAGGAGTTTCAGGTACTCAGCTGAGCATCAAAGGAATGGTGACGTTACCACTCAGATTCTCAAGACGTGGTACGCCCTTCTACGCGGACTTTTATATAGTTCAGCAGTTCAATTTGCCAGCTGACGGGTTACTTGGTCTACCAACTCTTCGAAAGAACATGATAGATGTTCATCCACGTAATAATAGTGTTACGTTTAAAGGTGTTTCCTACACAGCAATGAGTCATTCTGAACCTATGCTCACCGCTAGGACGAAGGTGTTGTCTACCAATCCTATTAAGAGGAAGGCGGATCATGCGTCAGAGATATCTCTCGACCTCAACCACACACCTTCCCAGCGTGATTACAGCAGCAAGAGTTGGAAGATAGTACCTGCAATGTTGAAGAGTACTCTCCATTACCAGAATGAGGAATTCACCAACGCAACAATCCTGTGAGCTAAAGTGAACATTAGTTTCTGCAAATGATTCGTTCACTGCCCAGGGTGTGACAGGACGTGACTGCAGTTGTTGTGACTGTTCATCAATCAACATCCTGTCAACAAAATTCTTTCGTATGGCGTGAACAACCCCCAGTTACCAGCACCCAGTACCCACCCTAGTGATGATGACACATCCGGTCTGAGAGATGGTCTCAGCATTCTGAGGTATGGTGTTGTGGATGACGTTGTGTAACAATTAGCGGCGGTTTGCTGTACTCAGGATTTTTGTGAGCATTGACCCAATCACCGGACCTTGGAATCAGCTGTGTCTACTGTGACACACACACACAAGTCTACGGGATTGCGGGAGCAATTTCACATTATCAAGAAATTAAAGAAAGGATGTTATGTGTGTGATTTTATAGATATCACAGCAATGTCGAAGTGCAACCAAATAAATTCCTAATTCGAGGTATTGTTGCGAATTGCCAACAGACTCGACTGGCCAGGATAGATCAAATAGCACCACATGTCAAGGTGATCGATCATCCTCAGGGCAAGACACGCCTGTTAGAGCTGCTTGCCGACTACAGAAATAGTAGCCTTGCCAGGGGAAACGCTAGGTCAGACAGATTTAACATCCCATCATATAGCGTTAAAGGAAGGAACCAACCCTATTTACATACCAGCTTATAGACTACCTCATAGCCAGCGCGCTGTAGTGCAAGATATGGTACAGGGTATGTTAGATGAGAATGTCATTAGACACTCAAAATCCCCCTTTAACAGCCCATTATTCCTCGTCCCGAAAAAGGATGGTGGATGGCGCCCTGTCATAGATTTCAGGCGCGTAAATGATCAAACAATCCCTGATAGGTACCCAATGCCTATCTGGAGTGACATATTGCAATCCTTAGGCAAGGAAAATGCGGTATTTAGCAACTTAGAATTGCTTAGTGGGTATTGGCAAATACCACTCGATGAAAAATCACGAGAAATCACGGCATTTAGCACGCCTCTAGGCCACTTTGAGTTTCTACGAATGCCATTTGGTCTCAGAAATGCCCCACTAACATTTCAAAGAATGATCAACACCCTGTTTGCCGGACTAATTGGTAACACAGTCTGCGCTTATTTGGATGATCTAATAGTAGTCAGTAAGGACGTCGATTCCCATCTGATAAAACTGCGTGAAGTTTTGGCCAAACTTTCCACAGCAGGACTCAAAATAAAACTCTCAAAGTGCGAGTTTTTAAAATCCAGAATCCATTTCCTTGGTCATGTAGTCGACGGTGAGGGCATACACACAGTTAATGATAAAGTCAAAGCTGTATCTCAGTTCCCGCGTCCTACCTCAAATGATCATGTGAGTAGCCTTCTCGGATTATCTGGTTATTATCGTTCCTTTATCAAGGACTATGCAACATTAGCATCGCCCCGAACGAGGTTGCTCAAAAAAGATGCAGTGTTCATATAGGATGCTGAACACGAGGAAAGTTTTACGGCATTGAAGACAGCGCTAACCAATGCCCCGGTTCTAGCATTCCCAGACTACACTCAACCTTTCACTCTCTGTACTGACGCATCCGGAATTGGAGTCGGAGCAGTGCTCATGCAAGAGGACACGCGTGGGAAGTTTAGAGTGATAGCATTTGCAAGTCGCAAACTAATCGATGCTGAAACACGTTATTCGGCGACGCATTTAGAAACGTTAGCCGTTGTGTGGGCACTTAAGAAGTTCAAGGACATTATCTTTGGCTACAAGATAACTGTTTTTACTGATCATGCGGCAGTCACCGAACTGTTCCATGGCAGAAACTTATCAGGCAGATTAGCACGCTGGTATCTGACAATTCAAGAGTTTGACCCCGAATTTAGGTATTTACCTGGGAGGGCGAATGTTGTCGCCGACGCTCTGTCAAGAAATATAGCACCAGTAATGCCTGTATCAACATTCACTCTTTCGCAGCTGGAAGATGAGCAACGACGCGACCCATATTGGTCAGCTGTTATTTTTGCTCTCGAATCGGGCGAGGATGTTAAACTCCCCAAGTTATTTCTTCCCTTAAGTCAGTCTGAATTACGACATACCATACTCAATAGGACGAGAAAATCTCCTGAGGGTAATGTGTCTCAAATAGTCGTACCTGACACGTTGTGCAAAGCAGTAATGACATTGTTCCACGATGTCCCACAAGCAGGTCACCAAGGTCGTGATAAATGCTTAGCGGATTTACGAAAGAAGTATTTCTGGAACACTATGAAGAAAGACATAGAATTACACATAGCTAATTGTTTGGCATGTGCTCAACATAAAAGATCGACAGGATCACCTGCCCCGATTCTACAATATCCTACACCAGACCGTCCGTTTGACACAGTCGCTGTTGACTTGTTACAACTCCCAATGAGTCATCAGGGATCAGGATACGTCTTAGTGTGTGTGGATCATTTTTCCAGGTTCGTGGTCTTGATCCCACTAAAAAGCAAAACGGCCGAAGCAGTAGCCTATGCATTAGTGATGAATCTCATATGTCCATATACTACGCCTAAAGTTCTACTCTCTGATAATGGAACAGAGTTCAAGAATGAGCTAATAGAGCATATATGTTTACAATATGGAATTAAACAAATTTTTGTGACAGCTTATCATCCACAGGCTAATGGCCTTGTTGAAAGAACCAATCGTAAAATCCTAGAAATATTGCGTCCATTTGTTAGTGGTTTTCAATACGCATGGGAGGATTGGTTACCGCAGGTTGCAGCGTCGATTAATGGGTCAGTTAATAGCTCTACGGGCAAAACACCCTACTATATTGTCTATGGTACAGATAAACGTCTGCCTTACGACATCCTTACAGAGGCGCCATACCCGGTATATAATACGGATGATTTTGCGGCAAAACAAATTCATGTCTTTACAGAAATTCATAACCAAGTACGATCACAGCTAGCGGCGTCACGCGCCGAAATGATCATCAAACAGCATAAACATGCTAAACCTATCGCACTGAACGTTGGGGACGCTGTTATGTTCCAGGTACCTGAAAGGAACTCCAAACTTTCGGCGAAATTTTCTGGTCCATTCCGCATAATCTCAAAAGAAGCAGGCAACAAATTCAAAATATGGAAGCCTAATGCACAGATCGCAGATGTCGTGCACGCGGATCGTCTGAAGAAGACCCAGATAAATGTCTTACCTCAAGTTGATGATAATGTGATTGATACATCCTTACAGACTGTTCAGAAGCAAAATGTCCCAAATGACTATTGTATGAAACTACGTTCTGCGAGGAGAAGTTAACTCGTACTTACGCGTCAGATGGAAAACGTCGACGGCCAACTACAATCAGCATTGGACATTCTTCATGGTCTCAGCACAGCTTCGATGAATTCGACAATAGTTTCATGAACGTTGTCGTTCAAGCTGTATCTCAACAGAATCGTGTTATTTCTCAAACCTTTCATGCGATTACTGCTCTAGAATCAAAGGTTAATGCAATCATAATGGAGTCTAACCAAGTTTCGAGGATTGTTACTAGGTTACAGAAAGCAATCCCGACGTTAGAATGGCTCCTTTACTTCACAGAATATTTGCATGCTGCTGAAATTTCAGTTCATAAAATTGTAACCTCTAAAAATGAACTAATAGACAGCATTGTAGATGCCGGGATAGGACGTGTGGACGCGAAGCTTGTGCCTGTGCAGACGCTTCTTGAAGCTTTAAAAATAGCCAAGTTGCAGTATCATTTAACTCCTATTTTCAATGACAATGAGGTTCAATATCATTACCCACTGTTGGAGTCAACCCTCACGCACAATGCAATTCTGATCCACATTCCTATGCGAGGGCAACATGAGTTTAATGCATGGCATTTAGAACCCTTCCCCTGGTTTGTGAACGACACACTGTATACCCTAGATAGGCCTAAAGAACTTTTCTTAGTAGATGAAGAATATTCATTCTTATCAATAGAGGATTCTGAGGTACTGTCACGGTGTGAGTCGTCTTATCTACACCTACACGTATGTCCAGCCTACATGTTTGCATTTATTCCTGCTGTAGATGGAATATGTGAATTGGCGGTCATACAACCAAATGTACGCACAGCGTTAGCGCAATGCAGTTATAGGCCAGTTAGTCTAAAGACTGTGTTCCACGCTCACCTTCACAATGTGCAGTATTTGTTCTTTCCAAATCTCACTACTGTAATTTTGAAATGCCAAAATGGTGTTAAGCAGCTAGTTGTGAAAGGGCATTACAAGGCTCCTGATTACTGTGAAATCACTTGTAGTACATTACGGACCTTGCCTACTCATCAGCATTTTGCATTAAATCAAAAACTCAAGTCTGCTTTAATTCCACTTCCTATAATGAATTTCACTATCAAGGATATTCAAATAGTATCAGAGAAATTAAAAGTGTTAGCTTTCTTGAACGAGACACATTTTGCTGATTTGAATAATAACTTGCCATTTTACCTGTCACGGGAATTTGCTCTACCAAGTCTTACGATTCCCTCTATTCTGTTAATTCTGGCAATAATGTTCCTGTTCTGTTATTACCGGGCAGTATCATCCAAATTCAACATTGTTCATAACATACTAACCCGTACGACACAAAAGTCTAGGTCCCCTGTAGTAGAGAATACCCCTACAGTAATTTCCCCAGCTTAGTGTCTACATATCTGTTTATAACATGGTTAGGGTTGTCTAGGATGTACTGTACTCTGTGAGTTATTTAGGCCTCACGGAGCTCGGCTGGTAGGTGACCGAGCGATGTAATAGGCCCCTGTCTCATCAACAGAATGTATTATATAAATGGGTCAATACATCTGATATTATATTCAGATTCACCACCCTGTAACTTTCCACTGTCTATGAGTAAGACATGAGATTGACACGTGAGCGGGCAACTTACCCAAGAGGGCGAGACCCATAGCTCAGCATTCCTGTAAGCACGCACTGCGATGCCCCTAAGCTTCAGTAGCTCACCTCAAGTCATATCGAAAGGACGTGACCAAACGTTTATCATACATAAACGCCGTCCCTTTCTCATTCACTCCTAGACAGTGAGACTTACGGTTGATATACACTCAGGAATTATATATACAACCTTTTATAATAAAACAAAGGAACTACCTGTATGTATATTATGTATGCTGGATTATGTATTATGTATGTATATTATGTATGTGCTCCATTTATATTTATTCAGCCTAGCTAGCAGCGTGTGGCAATGTTATTACCATATCCCACACGCTTAATTAATGTGCCTGGCGACGTATGGAAGCTGCTAATGTATCACTTGCCATACGTCGTCTATGGTAGTTGACCAGGACCTTAGCTAGGGAGCAGTGCTATCCACCTCTGTGTACATACTCTTATCCAGTAAACCGAACCTACAAAACTATACAGGTGTTTGTGTTCTCTCCTGTATATAGAACTTATTACCCAGAATACCTAACATGGCGCAGTGCGTAGTTTTACTGGATTATTACGAGTGATTAGTGCAAGTTTGTGGAAAGCCGGCTGATGGATCCCCGCCTTGGGTCAACCCCGCGTCATCCCTCGAAGAATTTCGCAACTTTGAGCAGTGTCAGTGACAGTGATTTTCTGTGAAGTGTTTAGTGCATTGTGTGTTTCGTGCCATTCATGTGTGACCTTGTTCGAACGGATTTCCAAGGTATACGGCATGTTCTGGGCATTTGTGGGGTGTAGAGCTCAGCGCACCCTCCTCTGACCGTTTACAGAGAGCGACTGAGCTACTCCTATCTCCACCCCCCTCCCTCACAGCGCCGCCTCCACCCCCCCTCACAGCTGGGGCGAGACGCTCTGCCTGCCTGGGACACACACACATACATGTACTAACACTTGCTGACCGCGCGGCTTTCTTATATATATTTTATATATATAACCTACTTATCTGTGTATTTAATTAAATTTTTTTGTCTGAAATCTTGTTGATACGACGGGCTGACCGGTCAACACTGATTTAAGACACAGTACACAGAGGAAGTAGTTATGTCTCATGCCTTACGTAGCCGTGGACCCAGCGCCTGGATGAGTCAAGCGGATGATAGTCCCCCAGAGATGGATGACCAGGCTGACCATGACACCCCAGCTCCCACAACATCGCGCAGCCCTTCACCTCAACATTCAGCGTTATCTCCAGAGATAATTGCCTTAATGAAGTTTATGAGAGATGAGAGACGCGAGGATGAAGCTCACAGACGTTTGGCGGATGAGCACAGAAGGCAAGCAGAGGCAGAACGAGACCACCAACGGAGAATGGAAGACAGTGCACGGTTTGAAGCCTTGATATCTCGCCTCACTGTTAACCAAGCCCCTGGCTCTAACACTGCCTCGGTACTGAATGGTTCAGATACCTCATCCATGCTTCCTTCACGCCCCCCAGCCCCACCTAAAGCAGCAGCTCAAACACCGCCCATCTTGGAGCCTGATGTAAATTTCCAGACTTTTCGCGAATGGCGGCGGCGGTGGGCTGATTATGCTACAATGGTGGATCTCCAGAGTTTGCCACAGCCTAAACAACTCATCCAGCTGCGTATGTGCCTGTCCTTGGAAGTTCAGCGTGTCTTAGAACATACGTTGCAGGTACCCCCAACCTCTTCGCTGTCTGTAGAGGAGGTACTGGACGTTCTACAACGGCACATCAAAGGACAGCAGAATGAAGCTCTGCGCAGGAGGGAATTGTTTAGCTGCAGACAGATGGAGGGTGAGTCTTTTGACGCTTTTTATGTACGTCTTAAGAGAGCCTCGGAAGAGGTAGATATATGTTTAGGCCACCACCAGCAGTGCGAGGAGACCCAGTTGAAGCAGGTGATCCTGATGGGTGTTAAGGACGAGGAACTTGTCCAACGCCTCACCTCCCTCGACTCTTCCTCTTCTCTTCAGGATGTGTTGACGATATGTCGCTCCTATGAGGCTGCCAGGTGTGCCACCTCTGCCATCCGAGCTCCCCCTACAGCTGTACGCGCTGTTTCCCGGTACAAGAAGGACAAGAAGTCTGCTCCTACGCCTTCGCCCACCACGTCCACGCCCGGTTCATTTTGTAACAACTGTGGTAAGCAGCACGGAACACAGGTGTGTCCAGCTGCTCAGTCTACCTGCAACAGTTGTGACCGTATGGGCCACTGGTCGCTCACAGTGCGGTGCCCAGCTAAGTACGTACAGTGCAATGTGTGCGGTCGTCTGGGCCACTATGACAAGTGTTGCCCTACCCACGAACCCAAGGGACAGCGTCGGCGGAAGCTTCGGCGCCCTTCTACCAGTGAGGGCCGCCCACAGTCGCCAAATCAGAGGCACGACGACCCTGGACAAAGCCCGACCCATTTTAGGAGGGTGTACTCCTCGCATCCCAGGACCAAAGTCCCCCAGTACATCAGCGTCATCGTGACCTACGGCGGTGTGTCATCCCGTCTTCAGATGTTGCCCGACACCGGCGCTGATGCTACAGTCATCGGTCCCCAGCATTTGCGATGCTTGGGGCTCTCTCCAAGCGATCTAGGACCGCCTCCCGAGGACCTCTGCGTCATGGCAGATGGTTCACAGATGGCCCCAGCCCTGGGTTCACTCTATGCACATGTCACCTTTGGCAACAGGTCGTGTCAGGCCTGGATTGACGTGCATAATGGTGTCCCGACTCCCTTGCTGTCCTACAGACATTGTCAAGAGTTGGCCATCATCTCCCAGGACTTCCCAACACCGATTCTCGAGGTAAATTACGCCAACAGGGTGCACGAAGGGAGCAGCAACTACCCTGCTGCCGCCCTACCCCTACCTCTGGCCAGTGACACCTCTCCTTCGGTAGTTGTCCCTGCTGCATCACGTCCCCACGCCTTGGCTCGCCTTCACGACAGTCACCGTGGAGCTGAGGCCACCAAACGACGTGCACGACAGACTGTGTTCCGGCCTGGCATCGACCCCGACATCTCCAATGCTGTCCAGGTGTGTAAGCCCCGCCACGTATTACAACCCAGCCAGCAGCAGGTACCCTTCATGAGTGACGACAACCCCACCCGCCCCTTTGAGTCTGTGTCGGCCGACTTTTTCTGTGTGTCAGGAAAGTCCTTCCTGGTTATCGTCGACCGTCTCTCTGGTTGGCCGGTTGTCATCAAGGGCGGTAATGACACGACGTCTGCCGCCACCATCAGCAAGTTCCGCCACTACTTCCGTGACGTGGGCGTTCCTGTACGCCTGCGAACCGACGGAGGGCCTCAGTTCACAAGCCGGGACTTTGCTGCGTTCCTTGACCGATGGGGAGTCCGGCATGTGTTGTCATCGCCCCATTACCCGCAGTCCAACGGCCACGCTGAGGCTGCTGTCAAATCTTTGAAGCACCTCATCCTTAAGGTGGCCCCTTTTGGGAATATTGACTGCGAGGCCTTCGACCGGGGTCTTCTTGAACTCCGCAACACACCTAACTACACCGGACGCTCCCCTGCCCAGGTTTTGTATGGACGCCCCCTTCGTTCTTGTGTCCCTGCTCACCCTCAATCCTTCTCCAAGGAGTGGCAGGCCAAGACAGAGGATTGTGATCGCCGAGCCGCCGAACGTGTTCAGGACGTCGTCGCCCGCTACAACGACCACGCCCGTTCTCTCCCCAGGTTGAGTGTCGGCACCCAAGTCCGTGTTCAGGACCCGACCTCCCTACGTTGGGACAAAGTAGGCGTAGTCATGGGTCTCGGCAGGTCACGGGACTACCAGGTGCGGTTACCCAGTGGTCGTGTGTGGTGGAGGAACCGCCGTTTTCTCCGCCCCGTAACAATGCCTTCTGCTGGCCCCGCCACCAGTGTTGAGTCCCATACCCTTCCCAGTGATGAAGTCCCTCGACGCTCAGAACGGATCCAGAAGAAAAGGTCCGCTCAAGACTTTGCTATGAGCGTATAGGGGGGAGGGAGGTGTATGTATATTATGTATGCTGGATTATGTATTATGTATGTATATTATGTATGTGCTCCATTTATATTTATTCAGCCTAGCTAGCAGCGTGTGGCAATGTTATTACCATATCCCACAGCTTAATTAATGTGCCTGGCGACGTATGGAAGCTGCTAATGTATCACTTGCCATACGTCGTCTATGGTAGTTGACCAGGACCTTAGCTAGGGAGCAGTGCTATCCACCTCTGTGTACATACTCTTATCCAGTAAACCGAACCTACAAAACTATACAGGTGTTTGTGTTCTCTCCTGTATATAGAACTTATTACCCAGAACATCTAACACTACCGTTTGGGTTTCGTTACTTAAAACCCAAATATAAATATGTGTGAACGGACTGGTTAATTGGACAAGCAGCCGATTCATCAGAGGTGTTCCTGAGAGTGTCAGAGGTGTACCTGGGATTGTCAGAGGTGTACCTGGGAGTGTCAGATGTGTATCTGGAAGTGTCTGGGGTGTACCTGGGAGTGTCTGAGGTGTACCTGGGAGGGTCAGAGGAGTACCTGGGAATGTCAGAGGTGTATCTGGGAGTGTTTGAAATGTACCTGGGAGTGTCAGAGGTGAACCTGGCAATGTCAGGGGTGTACCTGGGAGTGTCAGGGGTGTACCTGGGAATGTCAGGGGTGTACCTGGGAGTGTCTGAGGTGTACCTGGGAGGGTCAGAGGAGTACCTGGGAAAGTCAGAGGTGTATCTGGGAGTGTCTGAAATGTACCTGGGAGTGTCAGAGGTGTACTTGGGAGTGTCAGAGGTGTACCTGGGAGTGGCAAAGGTGTACCTGGGAGTGTCAGAGATGTACCTGGGAGTGTCTGAGGTGTACCTGGGAGTGTCTGAGGTGTACCTGGCAGTGTTTGAGGTGTACCTGGGAGTGTCAGAGGTGTACCAGGGAGTGTCAGTGGAGTACCTGGGAGTGTCAGAGAAATACCAGGGACTGTAACAGGAGTACCTGTGAGTGACAGAGGTGTACCTGGGAGTGTGAGAGGTGTACCTGGGAGTGTTAGAGGTGTACCTGGGAGTGTTAGAGGTGTACCTGGGAGTGTGAGAGGTGTACCTGGGAGTGTCTGAGGTGTACCTGGGAGTCTCAGGGGTGTACCAGGGAGTGTCAGTGGAGTACCTGGGAGTGTCAGGTGTAACTGGGAGTGTCAGGGTGTAACTGGAGGCTGGAGGTGTAAGTCTGAGTGTCAGGAGGCGTACCTGGGAGTGTCAGGAGGTGTACATGGGAGTGTCAGAGATGCCTGGGAGCATCAGAGGAGTACCTGGGAATGTCAGAGGAGTACCTGGGAGTGTCAGCGGTGTACCTGGGAGTGTCAGCAGAACCTGGAGGTGTCAGGAGGGTGTACCTGGGAGGTCAGAGGTGGGTACCTGGGAGTATCAGAGGTGTACCTGGGAGTGTCAGGGGTGTACCTGGGAGTGTCAGGGGTGTAACTGGGAGTGTCGGAGGTGTAACTGGGAGTGTCAGATTTGTACCTGGGAGTGACAGATGTGTACCTGGGAGTGTCAAAGCTGTACCCGGGAGTATCAGAGGTGTACCTGGGAGTGTCAGGGGTGTACCTGGGAGTGTCAGGGGTGTAACTGGGAGTGTCGGAGGTGTAACTGGGACTGTCAGAGGTATTCCTGGGAGTATCAGAGGTATACTTGGGAGTGTCAGTGGTGTACCTCGGAGTGTCAGAGATGTACCTGGGAGTGTCAGAGGTGTACCTGGGAGTGTCGGAGGTGTTCCTGTGAGTGTCATAGGTGTACCTAGGAGTGTCAGAGGTGTACCTGGGAGTATCAGATGTACCTGGGAGTGTCTGAGGTGTAGCTGGGAGTGTCAGAGGAGTACCTGGGAGTGTCAGAGGTGTACCTGGGAGTGTCTGGGATGTACATCGGAGTGTCAGAGGTGTACTTGGGAGTGTCAGAGGAGTACCTGGGAGTGTGAGAGGAGTACCTGGGAGCGTCAGAGGAGTACCACGGAGAGTCAGAGGTGTATGTGGGAGTGCCAGAGGAATACCTGGGAGTGTCAGAGGAGTACCAGGGAGTGTCAGAGGTGTATGTGGGAGTGTCTGGGGTATACCTGGGAGTGTCTGGGGTGTACCTGGGAGTGTCAGAGGTGTACTTGGGAGAGTCAGAGGT
>NW_024741615.1:0-14541 GCF_018991925.1 Homarus americanus | reverse complement strand
ATTACATGGACAGAGAGAGGCTTAAATATACAGGGTGACCTAAAAACATGAGGTCAGGTCATATTGATGACATCCACTAATCCCCACACCAACACAACCGTAGAGGAGCTTAAGAGAAGGGTGGTGACGTGACTAGACAGGTCAGGTCAGAAAAAAAGGACCCACAAAATAACTGTCATACATCAAGATCAAAGGTTTTCAAAGCAGTTTTAACCTTGGGCCACTGACAAATAAATTTATGTAACATATTATCAGTTTTGAACTGACCATCACTAAGGTTTATTGATTTTAATTCCTTAATCAAACTAGCTTCAACCAGAAGTCTTTCTGTGACACAAGATGATTGGAATACTTCTAAGCTTTTTTCCCAAGCAATGGGGTGATTATTATTCCTAACATGAACGAACAAGGCACTGCTTTCAGATGCAGTTCTGATATTATACTTATGTTGTTTGATTCTGAGCTGCAGTGTTTTTCCTGTCTGACCTACATAATTACAATTACATTTGCTACATGGAATACAATAAACACTTCCATTTACATTCAAACTTGGGCTATTCCTTATTAACATATTGGTAATGGTTGAGTCATACTTGAAAACAACATTAATATTTAGAAGCTTGAGGGACCGAACTAACGGGACAAATTCATCACGATAGGGCAGAGTCAAAATATTCTTAAGTGTAGGAACTTGTCTGGTTAGAGAGGTTTAATCAACCTGGAAAAGAAGAAGTCGTCTGATGTTACAAATGAAGATATTTCCATAGCTAAAGGTTGTATACATAGTGTTTTAAATAAGAAATTTGCTTCAAACATTCCAAAAAGATTTGAAACAGCCTTGATAAACTTGAAAAGAAATAAGAATATCCATATTACCAAGGCTGATAAGTCTAATGCTATTGTTATCTTGGATAAAAGTGACTATAATGATAAGATGAATTCATTACTTAGTGATGAAAGCACGTATTGTGAGCTTACGAAAGATCCCCTGGAAAATATTAATAAGTTATCTAATTCCAAAATGAAGATGTTATTGAAAAAGAACCCCGATCTCATTAAACAGCTCTCTCAAATCAATCCCACTTTACCTTATATGTATGGATTGATCAAAACACACAAGCTTAATAATCCATTACGTCCTATCGTGAGTTCTGTGGGTTCTGTTACTTACAAATTATCCAAGTGGCTGGTAAAGATGCTATCCCCTCTTACAGGCCAAATATCTAATTCACATATACACAATATCAGTGATTTAATTGATAAACTCAAGAAACACAACGAACCTTGTGAATTAATAAGTTTTGATGTAAATTCACTAAAGTTCACTAAAGCATATGTATATATGTGTATATATATATATATATATATATATATATAATCAACGACCTCACCAGCAAGGAATCGAACCCTCGACCTACTGGGTGTGACTAGTGACTAGATCACGCGCACCTACAGTGATTTACTTGCATATATATATATATATATATATATATATATATATATATATATATATATATATATATATATATATATATATATATATATATATATATATATATATATATATATATATATATATATATATACTTCACTTCATTAATATATATATATATATATATATATATATATATATATACATACATACAGTGGGGTATGCTATAACGAACGGATCCTACTACGAATATTCCTATAACGAACGGTGAGAATGCTATAACGAACGGTTTTACCTATAAAATTGAGAATGCTATAACGAACGCAACTCCTACAACGAACGCGGATGAATACGGGACTATTTCGCCTGGCGCATGAATATTGTTGTACCGCGACCCACAACAAGAGCGTCAGGCGCCATCTTTGTCTCATTGTGTAGCCAGTGCACCACTGTTATTGTTGAAATTTCGTCTTTTGATGTGGAAATTCGCGTTATTTGTATAACTATTTTGTTATACAAGTATACAATTGTAACAATGAGTCGTCCAAAGCGAGTGAGAAAGCTAATAACCCTTGAAACTAAGAAAGAAATTGTAAAGAAACGTGAGAATGGAAGAAGCATTGCGAAACTTAGTGATGAATATGGGATGGCTAAATCGACTATATGTACGATTTTGAAGAATAAAGAGGAGTTAAAAACTGTGCAAGTGGCTAAGGGAATCTTTAGACTTAGCAAAGCAAAGTGTAATGTGATTGAAGAGATGGAAAATTTACTCTTAGTGTGGATAAAGGAGAAAGAAATGGCAGGTGGTAACATTAGTGAAGCTATAATTTGTGAGAAGGCTAAACAATTGTTTGAGGACCTTAAAGCCAAGACTCCCAGTGGAAGTGATAGTGATGTGCCAGTGTTTAGGGGTACCTGCATGCTGAATAACACTAAGGTAAGATAAAGTACCGTATTTTTTACATTTTCGACAGAATTTTTTCAGTGTTAAGTGGTTGTATTTGGGGGCCTGGAACGGATTAATCCTATAACGAACGAAAGCTATAACGAACGAGGTTCTGGAACCAATTACGTTCGTTATAGCATACCCCACTGTATATAATATATATATATATATATATATATATATATATATATATATATATATATATATATATATATATATATATATATATATATATATATATATATATATATATATATATATATATATATAATACAGAAAATCTCTGACAGCCGTAATTAAAATTTCCTCGGAAAATTATTTCAAAAGCTCCAATTAACTTGAAAATTCCAAAGCCGGAATATTCCGGAAACTTTCAGCTTTGGGAAAAATTTCCGAGAAAATATCAATTCCAGCTATCAGAGATTTCTGGTCAAGGGTACAATGGTCCCTCGGTTAACGAGCACAATTCGTTCTAGAAGGTTGCTCGTTAACCGAAAACATTGTTTCAATGGGTTTTTGGGTAATTGGTTCCAGCTCACTGAAAATTGCCTAAAGTCAACAAAAAAGGCAGAAAAGTACACTTACTTTGAGGTATGTAGAAGGCTCCTGGATGATGATGATGATGGGAATTAGAATGGGGGTGGAGGAGAAGGGAGAAGAGAAGGCATTGGGGTGGAAGAGAAGTCACCCCATGGCGTCATTTCACCCATAAAATTTTAGTTCACTTGGTGTAATTCAAGATTATTTTCTATAAATCAACACTGCACTCCATTATACATTGTCAATATGTAAAATATATTTCATAATGACCAATAATTTGACTGGAAACACAGAAAAAAAACATTTATGTTAAAGAGTCTCAAGCAAGATGTTACCTCCACTGAAAAGACAGAGACTGACGCCTGTCTGGTGTGTTGACAGGCTGTTTGGCACGCTAAATACTAGTTTCCCTGTACTTAAATTATGTTAAATAATTGTTAAAATTACTAAAAAATTTAATACAAGACTTTTAAAATTATTGAATAGTACAAACTTCTTGATATTTACTGAAATAGCAAGGAATTTAAGCCCTAGAACCGATTATTGTATTGGCGGACTAATATGACAGCTAGTGTGCAAGCGAAAACATGTTGAGGGGCGCTCGTGAGGACTTCGTTAATCGAGGGAACGCTTGTTAACCGCAATTAAGAATCTTATGGAAGGTAATTCGTGAACCGAAATCTCGTAAACCGAGGCGCTCGTTAACCGAGGGATCACTGTATATAAGAACAGCAAACATCTAAATACTGTATGTTAATTTAACCAAGTCTTCAGCTTAACATGATAAAAAAACAAATTTTAACCCAGAGTTTGGCATTTCAGCATTGGCTACTTTAAGAAAATGACTGCCCAAGGATGAATTGATATATAACCAAGAAGAGTTACTTAACTAAGGCACAAGATGCTAACTGAACAATATATTAAACATGATATTATATGTATACAGTTAAGAGGTGTTAAAGTTCATCTGCCCCATAACACCAGCTACTATATATGAACCCTAACCATTATTTACCAGACAATGGTATTATATATCTGTAAGTGATGAAAGAATATACTGTATTTAAAACATGAATCAAAACTACCAACCATTTTAATCAAGATAAAATATCAAAATATCTCGTCAGAGTTGAGCAAAACTTATCAAATATTTACGTACAATTTCAACAGAGATTGAAGAGTTTCCGTGAGATAATGACAACACCTTGACTATAACAAATGGTCTACCACCACTGTACTACTTTACCAAGATAATAATAATAATAATTGACGGTTTATTGAAAAAGTTCTGCAGCCCGAAGGCTGAAAATATACATTGGACATAAATGACTTATTACATACATTGGTGGTTTAACAAAAGCCTTCATTAGAGAAAGGTAAAGGAACATACAGTGAACATACAGATTAATGTAGGTGTTGAACAGCAAAAACGTAGTGCAGTAACTCCCTCCCAGATGGTGTTAGGAGGGACCACGTGGTGTAGTAGTTCCCTCACAGATGGTGTTATGAGGGGCCTCACGAGGTGTAGTAATTCCCTCACAGATGGTGTTATGAGGGGCCTCACGTGGTGTAGTAATTCCCTCACAGATGGTGTTATGAGGGGCCTCACATGGTGTAGTAATTCCCTCACAGATGGTGTTATGAGGGGCCTCACGTGGTGTAGTAATTCCCTCACGTGGTGTAGTAATTCCCTCACAGATGGTGTTATGAGGGGCCTCACGTGGTGGAGTAACTCCTTCACATATGGTGTTATGAGGGGCCTCACGTGGTGTAGTAATTCCCTCACAGATGGTGTTATATGAGTGAGGTGTGGTTCCAGGCCTTCCTATCGTAGACGGATTAACACATCGCTGGTTGTTGGGTCTCACGGGCCGTTATCACTGGGTACCTGGGACCTCAGTGTGAAGGTTAACTTGGGTACTACTGATTTACTACCTGCGTTAATGTACGTACTTGTGATAAAACTTACGTCGCATGTAAATAAAGACAGACGTACACAGTTGACACAACTATTGATGCACAAATTATAGTAAATGAGAGTTCATCTCTGTTCAACACAACTTATCCAGTAAAGGTGAAATTTTAAGCCCATAGACGATAAGTTTAACCTTTGTTCACTACTGTACTACTGTAAATAACATTATTAAAAAGGCTGATGAAACAAAATGGAGTATTATTATGAGTGATATTTAACCAACACCAAATGTCTACACTAAGGCCATGGTAGAAGTAATTTACATCTTAAGAGCAGATAACTTGTGTTTAATATCCATAAAAGTGGCATTTATCACTTGTTTTTATTTCTGCTACATTCATAGAGTTTGTTCAAGTGGTTTTATATTGATGTATATCACTGTATTCAAGTTTGTGTGTCACATTTACCTTCTGTTAAAGTCATTCAAACATTTATTGAATTCTGTTTTTTTCATGCACAAGTTTATGACATTTGAGAAGACCGTTGAGGGAGAAACATTTCCCACATTCCTCACATTCAAACTCCTTCACACCATTGTGTACAAGAATGTCTGTTGAGAGTACTCTTCTGGGAGAAACATTTCCCACATTCCTCACATTCAAACTCCTTCACACCACTGTGTCCAACAATGTGTCTGTTGAGATCACTCTTCTGGGAGAAACATTTCCCACATTCCTCACATTCAAACTCCTTCACACCATTGTGTAGTGCGAGAATGTGTTTCTTGAGATTACCCTTAAGTGCAAAATGTTTCCCACATTCCTCACATTCAAACTCCTTTCTACCACTGTGTCCAAGAATGTGAGTCTTGAGATTACCCTTGTGGGAGAAACATTTCCCACATTCCTCACATTCAAACTCCTTCACACCATTGTGTACAAGAATGTGTGTCTTGAGAGTACTCTTGTGGGAGAAACATTTCCCACATTCCTCACATTCAAACTCCTTCACACCATTGTGTACAAGAATGTGTGTCTCGAGAGTTCTCTTATGGGAGAAACATTTCCCACATTCCTCACATTCAAACTCCTTTCTACCACTGTGTCCAAGAATGTGTGTCCTGAGAGTACTCTTCTGGGAGAAACATTTCCCACATTCCTCACATTCAAACTCCTTTATACCAGTGTGTCCAAGAATGTGTCTCTTGAGATTACCCTTATGGGAGAAACATTTCCCACATTCCTCACAATCAAACTCCTTTATACCAGTGTGTCGAAGAATGTGTGTCTTGAGATTACCCTTCTGGGAGAAACATTTCCCATATTCTTCACATTCAAACTCCTTCACACCATTGTGGACAAGAATGTGTGTCTTGAGAGTAGACTTGAAGGCAAACTGTTTGCCACATTCTTCACAGGAGAACTTTTTATCTCGGCTTGACATTGTGAACTTCTACTTAGTTACACTTGGTCTTGAGATGTGACATCACAGTATCTGAAACAAAATATTTTGCCTTAGACGATATTCTTATAAAAGTACAATTTATAAATGAAAACTACAAGTGACTAAATCAATTTGTGTAAAATAAGAGTAAAAATAAAATAAAAATATAAAATAAAAAGGTTATATTAATGTACACCGCAAAGATGCCGGAAAACCAGCTTTTTGAAGTGAGACAGATTGTATGAGTATGGAAACACAGAAGAAGGCAGAGCATTCAACAGTGTGAGGAAAGAAGGATGTACTATAATGGGTTATTATAGTGTGACCCACATCCACACAGACACAGTTTGGCTGTGTGAGTAAAGAAGGATGTACTATAATGGGTTATTATAGTGTGACCCACATCCACACAGACACAGTTTGGCTGTGTGAGTAAAGAAGGATGTACTATAACGGGTTATTATAGTGTGACCTACACTGTGGGCAAGACACCAGCCCACGGTGCAGCCCGTTAAAGTACCAGTAAAAGAGAGAGCGTGAAGCAACATTGTGGTGAAGAGAAGAGAGATTATCAACTAAAGGAGGAGAGTTAATAAGCCTTTGATTCCAGCCTATCTAACAGTTGAAGAGCCACCCCAGATATGAGAGCAGTACTCCAAGTAAGGACCAATTAATCCCTTATATACTTGAACCAACAGCTGAAGTAACAGTCCAGGTGACACTAGTGACTCACCTCATCTAATAATATTAAAAAATTAATATCTCGGTTATCATTAATTTCCGGCAGAAATATCATAGAAGAAAAAGGTCTTAGAATTGTCTAAATATTACAAAAATACATATTACAGTAATAACAGCGAGAGAAATAACAGTGTAAGATTGATAATTCACCAAAGAAAATAATCTTAATATGGTGGGCGAGGCAACATGCAACTTGTCTCTGCAATAACCAGACTGTCTGGCCCATTAAACTTTATATGTATGTGATCTTAAATCCATGTGCTTAAAATAGTTACAATAAAAAAGCCTGACATCATCCCAGCTAATGTCAGGCCGAGACCCCCACAGTAACTGGGCCGAGATCACAGGGCCTAGATCACCGGGCCTAGATCACTGGGCCAAGTTCACCGGGCCTAGATAACCGGGCCAAGTTCACTGGGCCTAGATCACCAGGCCAAGATCACTGGGCCAAGTTCACAGGGCCTAGATCACTGGGCCAAGTTCACAGGGCCTAGATCACCGGGCCTAGATCACTGGGCCTAGATCACTGGGCCTAGATCACCGGGACTAGTTCACTGGGCCTAGTTCACTGGGCCTAGATCACCGGGCCTAGATCACCAGGCCTGATCACTTGGCTCAGGATCACAGGCCAGTTCACAGGGCCAGATCACCGGGCCCAGATCTGGGCCAAGTTCACCAGGCCTAGATTACTGCCCAGATCACCGGGCCTAATTCACCGGGCCTAGTTCACCAGGCCAGGCCTAGATAGATCACCTGGGCCCAGATCAGGGTCACCAGATCCAAGTTCACCAGGGCCTAGTTCACCGGGCCCAGTTCACCAGGCCTAGATTACTGGGCCTAGATCACCGGGCCTAGTTCACCGGGCCTAGATCACCGGGTCTAGATCATTGGGCCAAGTTCACCAGGCCTAGATTACTGGGCCTAGATCACCGGGCCTAGTTCACCGGGTCTAGTTCACCGGGCCTAGATCACCGGGCCAAGTCACCAACAAGGTCTGCCTCCCTGCCACAAAACATTTACCTCAGGCAGCTGTTGTTGTATACCTCATGGCGGACCGACGCTCAGTCAGGGTTTACATCAGGCAATAGTTTTAACTTATATTTATTATTTAAACCATCTAACAATGATATAATTACTATATAATATTTTTAATTATTTTAAACTGTGTAAACTTTGTCACTGTTGTTTAATAATAATAATGACTTAATATATTTCAAGTCACTAAATTAACAGAGAATAATACACATCTATTTGTTACATACATATATGATTTATGATTAATAGAATGTTAAAGAACTCTTGTTAAGACTAGGCGGGCTAGTTAGCTTGTTAACCAGCTCCTTTTGATGTAATTTTCAATATTGAATTTGAATTAAAAGAGAAAAGAGTTTCATGCCAACTTGGCCCAAGTGTCCAAGTAAGGACTGAGTAGTGCCCCTTGAGATGATGATACTGTACACCTCTATTAGGTCACCCTTCTGAACTGGCTCTGTTACGTTCTGTTGGCATGTACTGGCTCTCTGTTACGTACTGTTGGCACTGTGGGCATGTACTGGCTCTCTGTTACGTTCTGTTGGCACTGTGGGCATGTACTGGCTCTCTGTTACGTTCTGTTGGCACTGTGGGCATGTACTGGCTCTCTGTTACGTTCTGTTGGCACTGTGGGCATGTACTGGCTCTCTGTTACGTTCTGTTGGCACTGTGGGCATGTACTGGCTCTCTGTTACGTACTGTTGGCTCAGGGCTGTGGAGTTGGAGTCGGAGTCGAGGAGTCGGAGGAAATTTCGGCTTGTGGAGTCGGAGTCGGTAAAATTGTCCAGACTCCGACTCCGACTCCTCGAACTAAGAGGCTATCTTGAAGACCTCGATAATGAACGTGTTTCACTAACTGAAAGCCAGTGGAACCAGGTGACACAGTTAGAAAGTCTGCTCTCTCACCCTTTTGCTGCTACCAAGAAACTGCAAGCTGAGAATCTAACACCTGGTACATTTTTATTGGAGTGGAAAAGGTTGCTATACCAGTTGAACAAAAGTGGAGGATTAATCGCTGAGGGCATTGTATCTTCAATGAAAAGAAGAGAGAATGTATTGCTGGATAACAAAATCTTGTTAGCTGCTGTTTACCTTGATCCCATGAATAGAATTTTGTTGGACAATGATCAAACTAGTAAAGGAAAAGAGGCACTATATGAAATAGCAGTACGCATAAAAGAAATGAAGTCACAAACTGAAATTCATGAACCTGAACAAGTTAGAAACATTGACAAGTCAAGTAGCTCAGATTCAGATTCAGCATCTTCAAACAAGGAAATAGACTTTGATTCCTACTTGGACACAATAGAACAAGCAAAGGTAAAGCGACATCGGAGTGAAAACGCAGCAGCGGTAGACATTAAAAATACGAGATTTCAGCAAGATTTCTTTGGTGCACTGATGGAAGTGGAGAAATTTGACCGGTCTTCAAAAGTGACAGTGGAAGAAGCCATACCTGCTTACCCAGAGATTGTAAAAGATGTAGCTAGAGCTGTGACAGCAATGCCACCCACTCAGGTCAGTGTAGAAAGACTGTTTTCTGCACTGAAAATAATCAGATCAGATTTAAGGGCTTCCATGAAGGAAGATCTGACTGAAGCTATTCTGTTCCTAAGAACAAATATATGAACTCAGGCATATTCATTGCAGTGATTCCACTGATCCCACTAATTTTCTTAAATTATTAAAAGAATTTATTTCCATTTTATAAGCATTATTATGAATTTATTGTAGCAGGCACAGTATAGCACTATAATTTTGGACGATAGTCTCTTCTTTACCATTTGAAATTTTGAATTATATCAAATTTTGTTTCGTTGAAAACTGCACAGAGGCTCTCAGCTACACAACAATTAGCTACAACCTGTTTTTGGTGAGATTAAGGCAAATTTAATTTAATAACTTAATCATGTAAGGTTTATCCATTTTCCTTAATAAGGTATTCATTTCTTTAATGTACATAAATATATAACTTTACTTTAAAAGGAATTGTAGGATCATCATTTAGATCCTCATCAGATTATGAGCTTAAACAAAATTCATATGCTGAGATCGAACTTTTAGATATACATGTAAATGGTGTTTTCTAGTTAATATCTTGAATTCTTAATAAATTTATTTTTCTTTTGATTGAAACTTTGAAAGTCAAGCCTATCATCTTTTTGTAGTTCTTAAATATCGTCCAGATCATTAATAAAGCTGTAGCAGTATAGCCACGGTGTTACTTTTTACCTACGCAGGTTACAACATACAAATTACAATTAGGATGGTAGAAATAGTTGTTACAAATAGGCCAAGGAGTCGGAGTCGGAAGCATAAAAATTTGAGGAGTCGGAGTCGGAGTCGAAGGTTTTGTCTTCGACTCCACAGCCCTGGTTGGCATGTACTGGCTCCAGGGCCGGCGCCAGCCTATTTGGCACCCTTAGCAGGACTGTAGCTGGCGCCCCCACTTCACGATTGGGTTTGCTTGTTAATGCTTCTATACAACAAGATTTAGAGAACTCGGGAAGCTCACTGCCCAAGTCTTTAACACTGGAAGCTCCCCATCAGGGTCCTATGTACACCTTTAGTTGTTATGATTTGTTTTAATACTTGACTGAGAACAAGTCCGTGTTGTTACTCCTCACACACATGGAGGTTAGCAGCCTCTGGTCAACAACATTTGACGCCGAGTTATTTTTGTTAAAGTTGCCACATTCTTACAATAAATTGATGGAGAAAGTGTTGAATGTAATTCTGCCTTACTCTTACCAACAGTTCTTAATAAAGCTTTTCTTTCACTAACAGATACCTTGCATAATGGTCATGTAGTACTGTACAGTTGTATGAAACATTGTAGGGGGCAGTTAACAGTATAATCAGGGAGATGGCTACATAATACTGTACACTGTGTCAATGCTTATTTATCAATGTTATATCACTACTGTTAGACCTATGGTAAAAATAAGGTTGTGTTACTTTACGTTTTTTCTCCACTTTTCATATCTGATGCTTAAGTTGTGCTGTGTAATGCTTCATGTACTCAGTAAACTAGTTCACAGGTGTGTTCCTTCATATACTAAAATATTGTTCCTGGAAATACTTAAATTAAGTTGAAGTAATTTATATATTGGGGTTATGTTTCTGTGAGGGAAGTTGTTTACATTGACAAAACACAACAAAATGGGATTTGTTTATTTGTTTGCTTCTATAGTGTAGACATTTGTTGAAACTTGTTTATCATGTACTGTATATTATGGGATATCTGTACTGTATATAGGCAGTGTACTGTACTATAGGTATATTATTTAATATATTAGAACAGAGTTGTAATAATTCATCATTCCAGGATGATGACTTGAAGATGGAGGAAATGATGACCACAAGAGTTCTTCTGGTGACCTGACTCATGATGCACCAGAGACACAAGTCAGGTTAGGTACAGTACAGGTCATCTCTCATTGTGGTTTCTTCACTAAACTCTTGACAAAGTACAGTAATTGTAACCCATAGACTGCCTTGTCTAGTTAACTCTTCTAAGTGTAAATATTAATAAAGTATTAGTACTGTACAATACTCGGGATGCACCAATTAATTGATATCAGCTACAGATAATATCAACATTTTGCTGAATAATCAGTATCTGTAAACAAAGTATTAGTTGACGCCAGTTTGCTGTCTGTTTTGGGTTAATAAATTACTCGAGCATTTTTATTATCGGCAAAATACAGTAATTACGGAAACCAGTTACTGTCGTCCGTTCACACATTATGGGAAGGTCACACTTGGCCGCCGATCAGAGTGTTTTATTGGATAACATGGCAGTGTCCTCTGTGGAAGTCTGTCTATAGCACTTCATTGTAAGGTAATGGATATATTATCAGGCCAGACAAAGTAGCTTTTGTTTGATGTGAAGAGAAAAATAATCTGGTAAACACTGATGAGAAAGGTTGTTTTATATACTGTAGCATCGTTAGAGTAAACTCCCAACAAAAAGTATTGGTGCTTACTGTAGTGTGAACAATTTGAGACAAGTGACGATAGGTATTGGGAAAGGCGAGTTGTTCCAGCCGTATGTTGGCAGCCCTGATTGTCAGCCATATGGCAACACCTAGTGGAGGGGAGGGGTTATGAGGATACACTTACCAACCTTCCCCACATATCACAGTGTATACGTATCGTTTTATAACTCATCGATCTCACTCTGCACCGATACTTCAAGGTGTGAGTGTACATTATATATTTTATTGACCAATATTACCCAAATTAGAACTAAGAACGACCTGCTACAGTGCTAGCATAATTCTTATAATGAACGACATACGTTGTTGAGACTGGATAAGAGTTTTTACAACAAATTTAGTCAAAATGATAAATAACACAATTTAAATCCAATTTTACTAAAGAATGAGTAAATAATGAATGTGTAGCCCGGAATTCATTGATGAGGAATATAAATATATCTATAATATTGGCTCAAACCTTAAGTAGCCTACATCTTTCATACACAAATGCCTGAACATTACTAAGAAATCTTTCTACAGAACTGATCCCAAGCCCACCCATGACCATAAGAATCTCTTAGTATTACCATTTCACAAAAAATTCTCTCAAATTCCTTTACAACTAAAAATCTGAAACGTTAATGTGGCATTTAAAAACTTATGCACTGTTAAACAAATGTTAATCAAGAACTCCCCCAACAACACAATTGGTTGCATTTATAAAGTTCCTTGCAAGGAATGTAATATGTTTTACTTAGGCCAGACAGGTAAAGATCTTGTAACTAAACTTAAACAACATAAATACAGTGTTAGGACAGGCCAGGAATCCAATGCTCTGTTTGTTCATTTGAGGGATAACAAGCATTGCATTGACTGGGGTAATGCCTCCTCAATATTACCTTGTAATTCAATTGACAGTAGGAACATTATAGAATCTAGTCTCATTAAACAAACCGAAGCAGTAAACATGAATTTGAGTAATGGTATGTACAAACTGGACAATTTTGTAATTAAGATGATTTGTAACCAGGTGAGGTTGGGTCAACTTACACTCTGACCTGACTACCAACCGTTGTGGTGCTTTTTAAAGATTATTAGGGTCATTACCTAATACCTGACCATTGTGAACCTGACCTCACCCTCTGAATATATGAACCTTGTTCTGAACTTCTCCTTAGTCTGTGCTCACCCCTGAAGATGTGAATTACACGAAAGCGCTTGGGAACTTCGTGTTTTCTTTTCCTTGTGGTTATCGGCATATATATATATATATATATATATATATATATATATATATATATATATATATATATATATATATATATATATATATATATATATATATATATACACACAATACCCACGCCTAGCAGCGGTTTTTTTTCATAGCGTTTTTATCATGTCTGTGGTGCTCATGAAACTGAACTTTCACTTAACAGTTTTTTTTTTCACATATATCTGGTGGTATCCGGCTCGAGGCAGCTATTTTTAGATTGCCCCGGCCCGCCTGCCTGACTACCTGTTTTAGCTCATAAAATTCATACAAATTACCCGGCCAGAATATAATTTACATTGCTGGAATTCTTATAATTTGGTGATCATTTTGAATATAAACATCATATTTTTTGCATTAGACATACAAATTTTAGATAAAATGTTTTCTCTGAGTAAATATGTTATCTTTTGTGCAAAATATATGACATTTATATTCAAAATATTCCTGGTCTTACAAGGAATCCAGCAATGTCAATTATATTATCCTAACTTTAATCTGAGGTATTATTTAATACAAAATGTTAAAATTTATTTTTTTCACCCACTCTTTCTCTTGAAGGGAGGATTGGTGGGGGTGGGGGGGAGGGTTGGGACTGACCGCGCGGTTGGAAGAGGGGGGGAGGCAAGGTGGGGTACTTTGATTGACAGATAGTGTCGTGAAGAATATTTTTTTTTATTAACTGAAGATATTTGTTTTAGCTCATAAAATTCATACAAATTACCCGGCCAGAATATAATTTACATTGCTGGAATTCTTATAATTTGGTGATCATTTTGAATATAAACATCATATATTTTGCATTAGAAATACAAATTTTAGATAAAATGTTTTCTCTGAGTAAATATGTTATCTTTTGTGCAAAATATATGACATTTAAATTCAAAATATTCCTGGTCTTACAAGGAATCCAGCAATGTCAATTGTATTATCCTAACTTTAGTTTGAGGTATTATTTATTAAAATTTAGTGGTTTTCCCCCAAAAATTTCTCAAGAGAGGAAAGAGCCAGCAGTGTAGTGTGAGAAGAGGGGGAGGGAGTTGAGTCCATTATTTGAATGGACATTAACTTGGCGACTGTATTTCTCTATTTCTCTTAAGTATTAATTGTGTGCATGTACCATCATAAAATTAAGATGTTATTTTTACTACAACATAGTTATGTGTCTTCAAAAAGTGGAGTTTGGGGGTGGGGCTGGTTTCTATTGGAATTAATCCCATATGTTCTGTTGTT
>NW_024741614.1:247500-318398 GCF_018991925.1 Homarus americanus | reverse complement strand
AAAAAGCAGTTAAGTCACTATATAGTCTCGCCACCAAAGCCAGACTATAAACAAAGTATCGGCCAAATACAGTACAGTATTTAAATGAAACAATTTCCTCTGGTGGTAAAGAAACCCGTCCACAAATACATCAACTTTAGTGGGTAATAGTATTACAGAAATCTTGAAGCTGCAATATTAAGAACAGCTGGGTTTTATATTTCATAATTTTTGCAGGATTTAAGTCTACTGTAGTATAGTATATTGGTAAATAAAATAAGTAATGTGCTTTAACAAGGCTTCCTCGTCAGCGACAGTCTTTACCGGATTATTTTTCTCTTCAGAATAAATAAGAGCTACTTTGTCTGGCATGATAATATATTTATTACCGGTACTGTATAATGAAGTGTTGTACAAAGACCTGCACAGACACTGCCATGTTATCCATCACAACTACAAGACAATGATCGGCATCCGAGAGTGACATTACCATAATAAGTGAACAGACTAACTGGTTTCCGTAATTACTGTATTTTGCTGGTAATAAAAATGTTAGATTAATTTCTCAACCCAAAATAGACCGCAAAATGGCATCAGCTAATACTTTGTTTACCAATACCTGTACAGATTATTCCACAAAATATGGATATTTGTAATTTATCAATTAATTGGTGCATCCCTAATATTGTACAGTAATAATACTTGATTGATACATGTACTTAAAAGAGTTAACTAGACACGGCAGTCCATGGGTTACAATTACAGTACAGTACTCTTGTCAAGTTTAGTGAAGAAACCACAATGAGTTACCCTGGACTGGAGCAGTGCAGCAAGTCGGTTCACCAGAAAACTCTTAGGTCATTTGTTGGATCCTCCATCTTTAAGTCATCATCCTGGAATGAATAATTGTTACAACTGTACAAATAAACAAATAGTATACCTACAGTACACTACTATTATACAGCACAGTACATTAATGCAGGTATCCCCCAATATACAATACATATGCCTGATAAACAATAGTTTCAACAAATGTCTACACTACACATTAGCAGACAAGGAGTAAGTCCCATTTTGTCAACACTTATCTGTATATGAATGTAAAGATTTTTCCCTCACAGGAACATAACCCCCAATATATAAATTACTTCCACTTAATGAACACCTTACCAGGAATAAAACGGTTGTATATAAGGGACACCTGTTAACTAGTTTACTGAATAAACGAAGCATTACACTGCATAACTTAACATGATAGTGGAGAAAAAAGCAATGTTATGCAACCTTACTTTTACTGTAGCTCTAAGGGCCAATTGCAAGAACGGTTGTGGGGTGTACGACGCCATTTACGATGACCTTCTTGCCCTGGTCTTTTTCAGCAATATCACCTTTAACACATGGAATTCTGCACTTTTCGAAGCTTTGGAGGAGTCTCGAAACAAGTTTCCTAGTGGGAATTATTAGCTAGTGCTGTACTCAAAATTAGGAAACTTCGAGAACTCTCCAGAGCTTCAAAAGGGTGGTATTCCTGAAACCAGATCAGGGCAAGAAGGTCATCGTAAACGGCGTCGTACACCCTACAACTGTTCTTGCAACTGGCCCTAACTATTACTGTAGTAAGATCATTGGTAACCTTGGATACAGTATTACAAGCATTATGTAGTCATCCCCAGATTATACTGGTTAACTGCCCCCAGTATGTTTTATAGTACTTGATTATTGATGAACATTATGCAAGGTAGCCATTAGTGAAAGAAAAGGTTTTATTACATTCAAGAGTTGTTAGCAAGAGTATAGCATAGTAACACTTTTCTCCATTAATTTCTTGAGTGCCACAACATTAAAAAACAAAATAATGACAAGTTAAAATTTTAAGAAACTATCATTTACAATTATGAGTCAGACTAATCCAATGACTACAAACATCAACAGGTCGTCAACCCAGAACATTTGAAATTCTTAATATAAAGTTCCTTGTAAAGTTTAATATTTAAAAACCTTTAAATTCCACCATTTATTAAAGTTAATTCTTCACTAGGTATAAAGTTTATATAGAAAAAAAGTGTGTACAGTAGTTACCTGTACTGGGAACAACGTATTGGACAAATTGAGAACTATAGATGCAGGTAAGTTAATAATGCCAAGGTTATTTGTGTAACTTAAGAGGGATCCAGTTACTGTACTTCTGCTGGATAGGACAGAGCTAGCCAGGTGAAGGTACTTAGGGGAAGAAGGATTGGATATAAATAGTGGAAAATTAAACTAAAGGCAAGAGACAATCCTCGTTGGATGTATTTATAGATCACAGAACTGCAGTTTATTAAGCCAAGCCAGTTTACAGACATTAATACACAACACAGCATTATGGATAACTGGCGACTGACTGGAAGAATGAAATTACACAAACCGCAATGCAGACACTATGCTAAATATCATAGTCAGTAAACAGTTTGATAAAAATACTGTATACTCCAGATCAAACACACTGACTCTAGGAATACAAAGACCATTCAGATTGTAGAATGACTGCAAGAGCCAGTCTGATTCCAAATGAAGTCAAGTCAAAGCCTCAAAAGCTTTCTACATGTGGGCACATCAGACCAAAGACTAAGATCATAGTTACACACTTAGATCAGGGCAAGACAGACGTTAAATAGTGGTCACAAGAGGATGCAAACCTCCATGTGCTTGAGGAGTGACAACACTGACCTGTTATCAGTCAAGCATTAAAAAAATTAACAAAACTAAAGTTGGTAAAATTGCATTTTCGGCCAATATGGCCTCGTAGGTTATCCGGTGTAATTTTATTCTTACACCAGTCTCGCTGTTTTTATTATGTATTTAATAATGTTTAGACAATTCCAAGACCTTTTTCTTCTATGAATTTCCGCCGGAAATTAAGGATAACCAAGATATTAATTTTTCAATATTATTAGAGTTCCTCAGTCACAAGTGTCATCATTTGTTTACCTCGGGCGAAGGTCTTAGCCTCTACCACCCATGTGCGGGGGAGGCTATAGGGATGGGAGACTTCTTATTGGTCAATAGTTTTTTTTCCAAAATATGGGGGTGTAGGTTTTGTTGGTTGGCAATTCATTTGGGATTAATGAGAAAAAATTAAACTTCTTCCGTTAAGATTAGGGGGGATAAGAAACTAGTGATTTCCGGCGGAAATGAATACAAAATTCGTTCGAATTTCGTTAAATACCATATGAAAAATATTTATAATATCAAAAGAAAGATCGGTGCCAGATGTAAACAAGTCCTGGCAACATTTGCGTCTTGAGGAATTGTAACATTGAAAAATTAGATATATTATCCTTAATATCCGGCTGAAATATAGAAGAAAAATAAGAGAACTGTCTAAACATTAAGACAAACATTAATAACAGCGATCGAAAGACCGGTGCACGACTAAAAATGACCGTTTATCCTGTCTATTTTGGTGTGATTTAATCTAATTTGACCTTTAATTCTGGGGGAAAGTAACCGCGAGTTATCCCCCAAAAGTATGGAAAACTCATTCATTTCTAACATTCTTTGCCCCCAGGTTGAAATCTATATAAATACTTCAAATAAGGAGATGTAAAGGGTGATGGTTAAAACACTTCCGAATATTGGTCCAAACTGCAATAATACCATAAAGGTAAATAAGCGCCCTGATGGGGAGCTTTAAGTGTTGAATAGATGTGCAATGAGCTTCCCGAGCTCATTAAATCGTGTTGTAGATGCATAAACAAGCAAAACGTTCCCCAATGACTGGACAATGACATACAGGTCCTAAATTGAAACAGATGACGTGCATGAATAATAACAGTACTGCGAGTGATTGCCATATTGTGTAAGGGAAAGCCAATTAGTTTATGCCATAGTCCAGTCTATAGGCAGGCAAGGGATGACTTAATACAAGTTTATAAACATGTAACAGGGCATTACTTAGTCTAGTGTTCGTAATTAGCAGACGCCCGCCCCACCAGAGGCCACAGCTTATGGTTGATGCCACAAGTCCAGAAAACTTTAAGGCTTTTTTTTGTAGCCAGTTGTGAACTGTTGGAACAATCTCTTGTGACGGCACCGAGTGTGAGCTGTTTAGTGACTACAGAACAGTAACAGCCAGTACATGTACAGTACTTGTCAACAGTAAGAGCTAGTACATTCCCAGTACGTGCCAACAGGGTGTAACACAGTACATCCCCAGTACTTGCCAACTGTGTAACGGTACATTCCCAGTACTTGCCAACAGGGTGTAACAGAGCCATTACATGCCCAATACTTGCCAACAATGTCCAGATGCGATCGACCGCCTCTAGACCCCAGTGGCAAAGTTAAGTGAAGCAGACTTAACGTATACAGCAAACTTACTAACCCCAGTAAATAAGAAGGTGCTGTACTATCCACGCTGACGAGGTGCTGTACTACCCACGCTGACGACCACTGATGCAGCAAACTGGCCTTTAACAGCAGTAACAACCAATTGGATCCATCATCTGTAAGGAAATGAAAACAGCTTAAGATTAACAAGTATGATAGTAAATTAAATAAAACGTTACTTAAATATTTACAAAGTCTTTACGGTGACCAAAACTAAGCCATATCAATTTAAATACAAGCCAAAAATAGTAAATTATTCTCTATAATAACTAGTCAATGTCATTACGAGCATTAACGACCGTTGCTTGAGAATCTACAATATTTTCTACAAGTCCTTTTAAAATAAACCCCATTTAGTACAAAATCAACAAACTTATGGCCTTAATATATCCAAGTTTACACAAGTATAAATTTAACCACCGAAATAAACTAAATAAAAACTTACCATACATTTAAAGACCCGAGTCGGTCAGCTAAGAGAGACGACCGGCAGCACCTCCCCACCCTGTGTCCCGACGTGCACTGTCCTCCCTGGGCCAAGTCACCAGTCACCTCGCTATAGTCCGTCCTCCTGCCAAAAAAAATATCAAATGAGGAATTATAACAAAATACATCCAACCTTTATCGTATATAAAAATTTTAATACATATTTTAATGTAAATTAATTTATATCGCAATATAGAAAAGTAACAACAAGGAAAACTTTACGGAAAAATAGAAAGACGAATACAACACTGGAATCCAAATCTTTCAGTTTGGGAGACAGCCTTGTGTTGACCAATCACGGCTGCCAACATTACTGATTTATTCAATTATATCATAAAAAATACTTTAATATTACTAACAATAATATGATTAATATAATACTTTACAAATTAATTAAACCTTTAACTCAAAAAAAACCTTACGTGGAAAAATGTGGACGAATTACTTCACCAACTACAATAATGGTAGTTACCGTACCTTACTGGGTGGTTACCGCTGATTAGTAATAGATAGATAGATAGATAGATAGATAGATAGATAGATAAACATAATGTGAATCCAACGATCTTTCGAAATCTGCTTTTTTCGTCAAATTCCAAATCTAAACCAGCCATGGAAACTCGTTGTGATAGCGCTCATTAGATGCGGCATATGCGAAAACCCTTTCTTTCGTTAAGGTTTATTTGTTTATAATTAATTAGAGCAATATTGAAGGAGTTGTAGCTACTGTACGTAATAAGGTCACACAAGGGGGAACCAACAGCCTGGACGTTATGGGTGCAAGGAGGTTAAAAGGGATGCCCTGGCAACACCTGGATAACTACAAGTGTTCTTTACCACAGTCCTTGTTCACTTGTGGTACAGGCCTACAGTGCCAGCAGTGCCTAAAAGAGACCTGAACAACCTCCCAAGCGCCTAACAGGCCGATCAATTGCGAAGAGGATAAAAGAAATAAAATAAAATAATTGCTACAATATATCATAAATAAAGTCGTCATCCCATAAAAATGTTACGTTTTCTTTTATCTCAAAATAGAAAATGGACGTAAATAAAGCTTCATGAATGAGATTAAATGCGGGAACTAAAAGATTTAAAGTGAGTTTAAAGTGTTACCGTAGTACCAACCGAGTATTACTTTAATCAAATGCCTAACAATAATAATAACAATAACAATAATATTCACGAGATTCGTTTGGTGGCAACAATAATATAATAGCTAGACAACATTAATAACTTATGTATACAGTACACCTTAATTTGATTTGTAAAATAACAGTACCAGATGGAGGTAGAATGTTAGCTTATTTGTGATGCTTAATTGTGCACATATGCACAGGCGTCCACAGGGTGGTTTATTATCATATTTAGAATGTCTCGACGGTCAGTAAATCAAACCAACAAGAGAATGTCTTATCAATAAAAGTAGTGTACTGTGGGGGGTTTTTGATGGGATGTTTGGTTCACACTCAGGATGGGATGGAGAAAGGAAACTCACAATGTGCTCTCTGTATACATGTTGTATTGGATGTACAATGCAGCTTGGTGCTGGGAAGGCAGCGTGGTTACAAGCGTGATGTAGAGAGAGCTGGGTGGTGAGGGTGCTCAGAGGAGGACCAGCTTGTGGGTTGCCATGCTCGCCGGCGGGAGAGAGGGCCGCCAGGCAGGCGGAGGAGGAGGAGGTGTTGCTGGCTGGTTGGTGTAGGTAGAAAGAGAGAGGTCACCACGAGGTCAGGTCTTAAATAGCGGGGGTAGGCGTGGCTTAGTAGTTGACCCCCGCTCTGTGATGTATGGCGGCGCTGGTTGACCTAGACCACGAGGCACACACTGTGGAATTCGCGGGGTCGGCTACGCAGCGACAAACAGCGTTTGTAGGGGAGAAATCCACTACAGTACTGTTGTATAAACAGTTTTGAGTGGTAGTGAGAAGTAGGTGGGTGACTGTCACTTCAGTGTGGCATCTTTACCTTTCTTTAAAAAAAATTTGAATAGGAAAACTGTTATTACTTTAACCAATTGGCTTTATTCTTTAATTACCTAAGATATTTTCTTTTGTACCAGTACAGTATAGTCTGCATTTACGCGGTCAATTGAACCCGTGGAGGTCCGTGTAAAACGAGAAACGTGTAAATGAAATAACAGAACATATGGGATTAATTGAAATAGAGACTGGGCCAACTCCCAAACTCCACTTTTTCCGACACAATACGTACCTTGTAGTAAAAATAACATCATACTTTTATGATGGTATTGCTACACACATAATATCTAAATAAAAAACTACAAATCTAAAGGTGTTTAACACTTACGTTAGTAGAAGAGATGGGTCGGCACACGTGGATGGCGGCTGGTTCCGAGGCAGAGGGCAGATTAGTTGCCCTCCGGTGAATCACTTTCACTACTCGCAGAGGTTTGCAGGGCCTCCCTGACAAACCCCTCAATGTCCATATCCTCACTGTCACTATCAATGACTTGGGCTGGCTGTGGTTGTGGTGGGGTTGCAGGCGAAGAAGTCCTTAATACTTCGTTGACGACTAGCATTGATGTTGTCGTGATAGATCTGGACATACAGCTCCATAATTTTCGACAGAAGGTTATTAGACACTTCATACCGATGATTGACTGGGTCTTTGTCAAGGACGAGCTTGATTTTCTCCCCCAACTCGATGATTTCCTTCACATAACCATGGCTTGGTCCAGGTAATTCAAGGTTTTTCTTGGGTGGTGGGGTCCAGCGGAAGCCATTGTGAGGGGAATAGCGGGCACAAGAGAGAAATGTATACGCGGACTGAGAACAATGACACTAGCCCGGCACGTCATGTTACATTAGACCAATTACAGCTAGCGGCGGAGGGAATGTGTGGCCCAATCACAGTCCGATACGTCATATGACGTCAGCAATAACGTAAGAGTGACCTAATGCGCACAATGCCCGCGCCGCTTCCCACGTAAATGATGAAATTTACCACGTAATTAAAACATTTCATTCTGGCAAGGCACCACGTAAATGACCAAACGCGTAAAAAAATCCGCGTAAATCCAGACTGTACTGTATATAATTTCCTTTAGGTGACCTATAGTTATAGCCTACACCAATACCCTATCTTATATAACAAGTGCTGTAGAGCCTAAAACTTAAATTATAAATTAAATATTTGGGGGTCGCCTTATACAGGTACTCCAGCATATACGATAATTGGTCAGGCGTTTTTGGAGAGACTGCCACCTTATTCTCGGAAATTGAAAACTAACTCGATTAAATGGAAAAGCTACTCGGTATTTTTAAGTTGTAAGCCGTCTGCCTTCAGGCCTTCTGCAGCCTATATTCAAGCTCTTAATATAGTACTGTACTCTATATATGTCCACTGATTCCTTGACCTTATGCAACTCTTAAACATACCATCATATCTCTTATAACAGATGAATAACTTCTTAAGGCGGGTCCACTAAGCAAAATATCTGTTCAAATAGGCCATTATATTTAAAGGTGGAGGTTGTATGTTCACTACCACTCTAGTTAACTTGTATGATCACTATCACTCTAGTTAACTTGTATGTTCACTATCAGACTCTAGTTAACTTGTATGTTCACCATCAGATTCTAGTTAACTTATTTTCTTATATAATTTCTGTTCATTGTGTATTTTTCCCCCTTGACCACAATTTTCAATTAACTATTAGTCATTATATCCTTGACACTACTGCCCTGAACTTCCACAAGACAGTTTCATGCTCCAGTGTACTATGGCAGATGGGTGTTCCTTGACAATGGTTGGTGAAGGTTTGAGGCTCCCCTCCCTCCACCTTCCTGTAGCATTAACCAGTGCTAGAAGGTGGATGATGGTGGAGAATATTCAGAGGCAGGGGAAGAATTTGTATTGAAGAGAGAGAGAGAGAGAGAGTCGCCCAGACATACTCCACTACACAAATTTTAGACCAATGTTTAGGCTTTTGATGAACATTATTGTAAGTTGTGCATTTTATTTGTCTATTTTCGTTACATTTGGATACATTTATGGAAGAAGCTTTGGAAAGAAAAAAATGCAAATGGAATGGAGAATTCTCAGCCCCCCCCCCCCCATAATTAGGGTTAACAAAACTATCTCCAATAATTATCAAGTTCAACAGCATCTTAACATGGCTACAAAAGACATTGGTATACAAGTGGATAGTCATGATATTACAGCAATGTCTTATTCATAACATATTTGCACCTTTATGAGCCTCATGGCAATTTTTGACAATTTTTCTTGCATAAAAGGTTTGACCTCAATCCTACCCCACATCTTGAAGTCTTTGGGAAAACTATTGAACTATTGTATGCTCAAATAACATGAACATGTAAAAACTTGCCTACTGAGACTATTATTCTGATAATAAATATGCATTCTTGGTAAAGCAATGCATCTCTTTGTTCATAATGTATAAAAATTGAAAATTAAAAACAACTTAGGAGCCATACTTGGTAAATAAACATTACTTTAATATTTACTGATTAAATTGAAAAGAAACATATTGCATAAAAATTTAAATTTTCATGTCACTATCAGCACTACAGTATTGCCAGTAATACATATCCACATTTGGCATTATGATACAAACTGCAATATAAAAATAGTCTTGAGTATACAGTATATGTTTCCTCCTTCCATGTTATGAAAATATACAGTGATAGTTTTACTCCTCTTTAAATTAACAGAAATAAATATTAACCGTTTCTAAATAAAAAAGAAACAAAACAATTTTCCATAGAATTATAAGAGATTGAACCTGAATCTTGATGTGGGGGCGACACAAACACAACCTCCTGCCATCACCAGTCTGTCGGTGATGAAGATACTGTCACACTGTACTGTACAATAACTGAACCACAAGATTGAAATAAAAAAATAATAAGTACTGCACCAAAATATAAATACAGTAAATAAATAATTGTTTGTGAGTCAGTAAGCGTATGGTATGAACCAACGGGCTAAAGGTAACCCCATATGGCTCCACACAGACCAGACTTTACACAGGTTAGTCTGCTTCACATATCAGAGTACAAAACAAATTAGCCAATATGTTCTATTTACTGGCTTTATCCAGTGTAATATAATTATCTTATACATTATGAAGAAATAAAAATTTTGTGCTAAATAAACTTGAATTTTGTAGGATAAAGGTGCAGCAGATAATCATGCAAATATATCACAAAACTGTTCAGTGAAACTTTCTGCCACAAGTTCTTCCTCTACAGTGGTGATGAGGACTGACAGTAGAGGTTGGTGTTACTACATACTTCAACTGTATTAAATGCTGTAACTTCTGGATTCTAGTAGGTCTTTTTTCATAAATTAACTCACAATTCTTCTTCATCAACATCTATGAGTTCCTGTTGAAACAGAAAAAAAGATGACTTTAAGAGAAGTACACACACAACAGCGTACTGTCACAACTTCCCAATTCCACTCTTACAAACCTTCTCCAATAAAGTAACAAACTGTCTAGAATAAAGAGGCAGTACAAACTCTCCCTTTACTTGTCATCATCTCTTCTGTCTTAACAAGTAGATTCCCCTCAAGTGATTTTCTTTCTACAAGAACCCATATCTATACCATCCTTTGAGCTCTTTTGAATTAATATGCAAATAATCATCAAACTCATACACAACGATGCCTGTTATCAAGAAAACCACCTTCAGATTTATTAAAAAGTCTATAACAATATGTAGTGAGCACTGAGACACCAAGTCACCCAAGCCATAACATGGGACTTTAAAATTGATCCTCCAATTACATCCAGACCTGAAGCCAACTACATATAAGAGTATAGTGGTAGTAATAAACTCAATATGCTGACCAACTTCTTAATGATAAGTTCCCGTGCTTTCACAACCATTGTTCATGTCTGGAGAGAGTGCAGGTTAGTCTATCATGCCATTTGCCACAGACCACTAGGCTATGGGACACTCATACAACTCTTCTATTAGAAAGATTCACAAAAATAAAATAAATAAAATAAAAATCAACAAACTTACCTCTTTAATATTTCCAATATCGACAAAGGCCATATCCATGTTCGTGTTGTGGCTGGCCCGTGGATCTGTTGCTGAACTGTCAGTTTCTGGTGGTAATGTTCTTTTATTTGCTGTGCGGATGACAACCGAGTCCCCTGGTGTTGTCTCCGAGAATCCTGGAATACTTTCTGACTCATTCACCAGAGTGCCGCCCACCGAGGAAACTTCATACATTACGTTGGTGAGTGTCAACGAGTTATTAGATAAACTGGCCGCTGGTGGAGAAACATTTGTCAACGTGGAAGAAAATGTCTGTGGGTGCGACCGTAGTGACGATGTGTTTTGTTTGTTTGAGAATTTTTTACACTTGGTTACATTTTGTGTTACTGACAAATCAGTTTGATGACTTGGTGTAGTGGTAACATGATGCTGTTTTCTCTTTACAGGTCTTCCTAAATTACTTTTATGGTCTACTTGAGCCGAGTTATTCTGACTAGTCACTCGTGAGAGAATGTTTTGTGGCCTAAACCCTTGTGAAGTATTTTTGAAAGGTTTAGTTTCTGGTGATGTAGTATAATGAGCATCTGAGGAGCCATCCACAGAGACAGAGCTGACCGAGGCCATTCCGTTAATCTGAAGAATCTTTGCGACTCTCAGCACTGACGACACCTTATCTAATGCCACAGTAATCTCACCTCTGGAATACAAATTTTACATCTTAGTACCCAACACTGACACTTGACAGTTCATTACATATTTTTCTTCTCTTCATTCAAATCTAATAACAAAACACATCATCTACTTGAGTAATAATGCCACACACTAAAAATAGATGTTAGACAGTACTTTGCTTTAGTAAATTAAATGAACTTCAACTAATCTTTCTCATAGTTTTCTAAATAATAAAGCAGAATGGATTTGATGTGCATCATTATCAAGGAATAGTAATGTGTGGATATGTGCCGCCAGCAGAAACAAAAAGATTAACAGTATAAATTCAAATGTTTACTTTAAAGTTATTAAGGTAAATGTATGCAAGAAATAAAAACAATTATACACTATACTGTACATGGGGTTTGAGAGAGAAAGATCATCCCAGTGTCTGAATAGTTGCAGAATATATATTGTAAAGGAATTTAGATTTTTGGAAGCTGTGCCTAACAAAAATGTAAATAAAAAAAGTGTGTTAATGATACAGTAATGCACAGAAAGCTAACAAGTGGCAAGAAAACATTGATATTGGTTAAGGAATGTTCATGTGTGGGTTGTTGTCAGCATGATGGAGTAGCTGTTCCAACCCATACAGAAGAGTAGAGGGTCAGAGCTATGATGGAGAGGTACTAGAGATGTACAGCCTGACAGAACCATAGGGCTGATGACCCATTAGGTGGTGTGAATACAACAGACTGTAAACTGAACTCAGCCTTCAATCCACATAAAGCCCAACACTGCACTCAAATTCACAGTAAATTTAGGTACTCATTCACAGCTGGGTGATCATTACACTCCATGATAAGGTAGGTTATGAATGGGAGGGTTATGCCCAACAGATGAGAGTATAATAAGCTGGTTAGGGTTATAGAGCACATGAAGGATTGATAATATATTTTTGTTTGTTTATCCCAGCAGCAATTTATGTTCTTGCCACCAAAAACTTGTGCAATAATCATTTTAACTACACAATTGTATTCTTGAGGAAGTGTTTTCTCATGACCTGACTCTCATAGTTAATTCTAACAGCTACCTCACAAGCAGTTATGAGATACTGTATTGAACTTACTTATAAATATAAGTTACAAGATCAACAAGTTCTTCATAGAGGACATCATGAGGCAGAATAATGATTGGATGTTGACAGGGATTATCTCGCAGCACATCGTGAAAGTAAAGACTCATCGCTGACAGCACAGACTGCAATAAAAATAAGAAGAGCAATCAAAACAATCAAAGGTAATATGAGGTTACCACATAACAAATACAACATACAGTATAAGTAAAGTTTAAGTATCACCAACATTTACAAGTTAGCAAAACGCGCAGTTAAATTTTTGTTCAGCTAAAAGTAAAACCACTGGACTGATAATGGTGAGGCGGTAAAGCTAGTATGATTGTCTTCAACATTTTAAATAGCACTAAGTACTGATAATGATACAAATCAGAGGAATATTAATTTTCTCTACCTTTTCAAGATAAAATAAATGCAATTAAAATATGTATCATTCATCGATTATTGACGATGACTTAAATTTTGGGGTTCATATTAGAAATATAAAAAGATTCTTAAAAATCACATTTTATGGCTGAGGCTGAAGTGAGTGATCACACTGTCAGCCAAACCTCTGGTCTATGCTGACACAACTCATAAAGGGTGGTGCACACTGTCACCCCTGTACCTACAACTTGCTCCCATTAGTATTTTAAACAGTTTCCCAACGAGACAGGTGTTGTCATTGAAGACTAAGGGCAACTGAGTCACAATAGATCACAGTTATACATCAACTCGCTCCTTTGCCGCGACTAAAATTTTACACCATCTTACCAAGCCAGACCAAGTTACTTACTAAGAACCAAAATATTATCTCTACAAATTACCCTATAAAGGTAATACAAAACTAAGCAACCAATAACCACGAGGATGATTATGACCTGCTAACCTGCACTACTGAACTCAGGTCAAGTTAGGTCACTACAGAGACTGTAGTGTTGTTCTATATATCAGTGTGCTGTACTGTATCTTCAATCTTTGGGGAACAATTTTGTTTAATTCTACTTAATTTTGTTTTATTCGACTTATTAACATCTTTTACTAAGTAATAAAAAATTTTGAGATGTCATTTGGACAAGTAATTTAACAGATATCAAAATGCATACAACAGATCCTTAATCAGCATGTTCAGGAGTACAGGTGTACACATACTGTATTGAGATTTTGAGCAAAAGCCCATATATTTTCTTATATCTTTTTTTTTAATAAGCATAAGAGGCCAGTTCTAATGATTACTGAAGAGTTTTAATAAGAGAAAAAAAAAGGGGAGGGGGGAGGGGGAGAGGTTATGTTTACTGTCATTATAACATGGAACAAATTTTATCAACTGGCCCACAACCACTGAAAATGGAGTCAATCTGCCACCTTCTTCCAATGATGCCCCACACCATCCTACAACACACAAGTAACTCCCCCCCTTAACCCCTTCAGTCAAGAGGAAGTACCTTACTGTATACGTCCTCGAACACCAAGGAGGAGATGGTGGTGTGTTGGGGTATTATGGTGGTGGTGTGTTGAAGTAACTTTAATAATAATGTGTTTTAAGTGACTGAACATTAATGTGCCAAGAATCGAAGGGAAATACATTATTGTCATGATCAAGGTCAACTTAAAATGGGGGTTACACAGTAACTTATAATTTACAGAATAAGTATTTACAACAATCTGACTAACCTTGTGAGCTTTGATGGGTCGACCTTCAGCAATAAGAGTCACATCCATAAACACTTCATCCTTGGCGAGGGCGGCAAGTATCGTTGAAACATGATCCTGATAGTGGACGCGATACAGTTGTTCTGTGGTAGAGAAATATCTTGTAAAAAGCAGTTACCTACAGACATAGGACTCATAAGATATATTATTCACCATATTGCAATAACATAGGACTAGTATGTTCTCCATAAAGCCTTGTTACTGTACTCAAGAGAGGCAACAAACACAGACAAGCCAAATGTATGAGGTGTAATATATTTGTCACTTCTCAAACTGACAGAGGTACTGGGAGCAAGAAACTCTGCCAGGCATCAGGTTATTAAACATAATTCTTAAATACCAACTCATCAAATTCTCCTACCGCTGTTTGGTGGTGAGGCAGTACTGGAGGTGGGATATACTTGGCTCGAATCCAATGTCTCACTGACTGGAGGAGCGTCGGATAATTCTTCATAGTCAATATCAACGTCACCAAAATTCACAGCATCTGCAAGAAGTACACACATATTGATAAATAATGAATTCATGGTTATAAATGATTCTGTTTTTTTGGATTAACAACAGCAAACTACTTGTACCAATTCACTGCGGCATCATCTTAAATTATTGTTTTGTACTGTACTGTATGGTAACATTATATATTGTATACGGGGCATCACATGTCAAAAACTTAGCAGCTGATTCCCGAGATCATTATCATTCCTAAACATTATAGGAGTGTGGGTGTGGCTCTCAATGGTAACAAAACACCTGGTAGATGTAAGAATAAGTAAAAGATATGAACAATATGAGGCTACCTGTGTTTATTAAATTATAACATATTCTGACATTGTACAGTTTGTATAGTGGCTTAGCACTGCTCACTGTAATAATTGTTCAACATGGCTGCCTAGAGCTTGCACACGCACACACACACATCCTTTATCGTTTGACCATGGACTGTATAAGCCAACGAGGAATCTCAAGCATCAAATATTCAATGAAGTAGTTCAATTCAAGTGTCTGTCTTGCAAGCACGCACCATGTCCTTCATGTGGCCAACTGCGGAATGCCCCGGCCAAACCATCGATCGGGGAACATGTGATAAGTCACGAGTCTACAATACTTAAATGTGGGAGCGCTCCATCATGCTGGAAGTACATTCGTGCACGTGTTAGCAGAAAAGCGTCCTCCAACAGGGACGGCAACTAATGTTCCACAAACCTGGCGCAAATTCCACCTCTCAGATGTTCCTTTAACATGAATGCTCCAATTAGCTTGTTGTCAATGGTGCCAGACCATCATTTGCACAAAAACAATACTGGTAATTACTTTCTACTGTTCCATCTGGGTTGTCATGTGGCCGTATGTGAGTTGCCGGAATTGTTTACTACGTCGGGGTACACTGTGCCTCGGTGGAGAATAAAATTCAGTTACAAAAGTGAGGTATCAAACCACCATCAGAACAGCAGCTGCTAAAACATGTTCTGAGGTTTCAAGTGTTGAACTCACTGAATGTGATAGGAATACAGTCCTACAGTGTGTAATTTTCACCAAATTGTCGTGTGCAGAATACAGAGACAGCCAGACATTTTCCGGGGATTGTACTAGTGTGTAGAGCGAGTTGTACCATGAGAAAGATGTTTTCTTGATCTGCATTTCATCATTCAGGAAGATCAGTGGCCATTACCATACTGGGAAAGGACCCATTTTCCCCACATATGTCAATAAACGTTAGAAAACAACACATACCGATCAGGGATTTTTCTGTGCCGGAAAACATGGCCAATATTCTTCAACGGCAGCAGTCGCTTCCATTACATACCCTGTACACGAACAGCATATCCTTATATATTCTTCTTCTGAGAATATAAACGTGTTCACAGCCAATTTGATTACTGGCATACCACTGTGGTGAAACATGCACATTCTGCCGACACTCTTTGCTAGCGTACACGCTACTGAACTACCAGTTTGCATTTGAGGTGTTACGACGCTTCACGACAAACTCACTGTCGACTGTTGATTTGATACAAATTATAATGGAAATGCAACAGTGGGGAAAAGGTGGGACATTAACTCCTGATACCGAGCGGCAAAGCGTGGCTCTCGCTGTAATATTACACCTACTCATAGTTCTGTGAATCAGACACAAGTTCATGTGAAATTTTTGAATGGTAATGACCCCAGGAGGCAGTTGCTGAATTAGTCAATATACAACTAGTATAATAAGTAATGTAATCCACAGAAGCTATTCAAAGCCATACAGTATCCTGCATCACACCAAGTCCTACAAACTGGTACAGTATCATATTTCAAACTGTAAATCCCAAAACAAATCTAATTTGCCATTCTTTTCTGCATCGTCAAAGACTCCTCCTTATGTCACACAATTTGAATCTTAACAATATGACCTAAAATCTTAAGAACCCAACTGATGTGATGCACTACAACAGTGTACGAGCAGTAGGTAAACTGGCTGGGGGTTTACACATACAGTAATGTACTACAAACTATGCTGAAAGCATCTCGTCCAGGAATGAGGAGTTCCTCCCATAACCCTAAAATCATCTACAAATACCCAATAATAAGAGCCTTAATGATACCTCAACAGGTTGTTATTAGGCAAATCTCTTTCATGGACAGAGCCGTGATCATGTCTACAGCCTCCTGGTGAACTCATTTACACAGAAATTAAGTCAAATTTCTCAGTAACAAATCTAATTCTTCTAATACTGTACTGTATAAATCTTGAATTCAGTTGGGACTATCATTTCTCATGTATAAATAGCAGATTGAATCCAGAATTCCAAAATACCGATTGACAGGAGACTCAACTTACAATTAGGCAACAACAGCTTGCTGTGCCCCAAGACAAAGCCATCTTGTTATCAACTAGCAACTGCAGCAAAATAAAAATATGAACAGCTACTTTCCAAACATGACCAGATCTCTCCATCATAAAATGGGAATTATTAAAATATGCTCAATGATTTACAATAAGACAAACTATCAGATGAATCCCAGCCTAAGTGGTTGATCCATGGTTAAACGCACCCCAACACTCATGTTTAACGCACCCCAACGCACATGTTTAACACACCTTAACACTCGTGTTTAACGCACCCCAACGCACATGTTTAACACACCTTAACACTCGTGTTTAATGCACCCCAACACTCGTGTTTACCACACTTTAACACACCCCAACACTCATGTTAAACACACCCGAACACTCATGTTTAACACGCTCCTATACTCATGATTAATGCACCCTCTACACTCATGTTTAACACACCCCTACACTCATTGATGTTACTATGTTATACTGCACTTCAGCAACCAAGGTCTTAGAGCACAAAAATATTAGTATTTACTTATCCTATTAACTCTCTGGATCATGCACTCACAAACACATTTACAACTTCACAGGTAACAAGATCGTCTAGCCCTGCCAACACCACAACATGAGCCACCGACACAAACACACATCCCCAAACAATATCACTCCATGCCATCCTCTCCAACAAATTCAAACAATAATTCGGTGGATCATATTTGATTTCAACATGAATAAGTCACTGAACATTGACAAACTGAAGTACATACTGTGCAATAAGCCATCCCTGCAAAAATCAGACATATCATAGTTCAGTAATGGTTGCACATATGCAGGCAGAGGATAAAAGCACTGATACACAGAGATTAGTGTAAATACATTTGAATGTATTTTGAACGGTCAACAGAAGCAAGGATTGTAATCAATACTAAGTACTTTACTTTGAAAATATATTTACGGTAAATACATATCCAAATACATCATGGTGAAGCATCCATAGTTACATGACATGGTTACAGTAATACAGCTTAATCACTGTCAAGATAAGTTACAAGTAGAACAACCCTTAACTGTATTAATGATCCTCAACTATAAAACTGGTATCCTCAATAACTGAACCACTCGTGTTTTATATGTACAGTATTACAAAACACAATCATGTATAACCACAAGTTACTTTAACCAACTTTCTTACTGCAGGTACCTGTAGTGTAAGATAAACTGACCACATATAATAAAGCTAATCATTTATCCCGTACTGTAGTGTGATTCGGACAGCAAGAGATTAGCTTTTCAAAATAAACAAGACTTACTCTGAACATGATTTATACAGTCAATCTGCTCCACAGTTGGTAAAGGATCCATCCCCACTACAACACAGGGTCTTTTTACCGAGGAAACATCCTCCAGCATAAGCTTGTCAATGTTTCCACAAGATATATTTGCTGCATCTGTACCCTGCTCTGGCATCTCAGTAGACAGTGACTGGATTTCATTATCAACTCGCCTTAGTTTGTGAAGCAATCGCTGGTCGGCCACATACTGCAGCACTTCATCTTTTAATCCAGGATGTGCTCGCTGGAAACAAAGTAAAATACCAACTGACTCTTTTGACTTATAACCTTTCACTGCAATTCTAGATTTTATGGATATTCCTGTGGTATTAATAATTACAAAAAACAAAAACAAATTATCTATTTAACTATTCAGTATTCATAAACTTAACTTTTTCATTGAAGAATATAACTATGACATCAGAGAAAAAACTAAACTCTAAAATTCAATCTGAAAACATTGTCATAAAATGTGCTACAGGAGGATGGCCAAAAAATAGTATTATATGTTTTAATTTCTCCTTTTACTGCCAAGTCCCTTTTAACCTACCAAGTGATTCTGGAGCCACTTCATTCAAACTAATCTTACATTCTGGTTGCCTGATTCAGTATTGTCTTACTAAGCAGAGTTTAACTGGAATAACCAATTTCTGCACTGACCTTCAAGTGTGTGTGTAGGTTTGATGTGGTAGATAGAGAAGCTGCAATAATCTTGTGAGGGCACAACATGCAGATGCATCTGATTTTATGGCCACTCTGGGAGATGATCTTGAAATATTTACCATCCAGCAATGGATGTTTTATTATATCCATTTCTGCTGGTTCTTTGTTCTCTTTTCTGTTTCCTTTTTACTGGAACATCTTAAAATGGGAGATCACAATTATTACACCAAGAAGGGATGAAGAGATGAAGATTGGTTATCCGCAGCAGAGAATCAGAGGTACAGTATTTCCCATCACGTAAGGTCCCCAAGAATCCCCGTCTCTCACATGCCAAAGGTTAACCATCGGGAGATGTGGCCACAATACTGGACTAAACCCAAGACTCCTTCACCTGAAACACTGGCTCCCAGAAGAATATTTATAAATGTATGATCATAGATTTTTAATCAAAGATTACAAGTGAAATCTTTTCAAAGCTAACAAATATAAAGGAATCTTAACAACTAAGTTATCATCCAGGTCGGGAGGGGCAGCAGCTCACTCATTATTGCTCAAGTGTTTATATAGGTATGTACAATATTTCAATTGATAAAATCTATTCTAAACAGAATACCTGACACCAACTTTTTAGAACGGATCAAAGGAAATTAATTCACGGTGAATGTGTTATATTTATTTTTGTTAAACAAAAACTGTTTTTACATCTAAAACAGTTTTATGATAAATATCTTCTATGTCTTTAAGATTTCAAACATTTTCTATGGTATCAAAATTTTCTTAATACTATAATACTGTACATTAAATAAAAATGGTACAGTAAAAGAATAAATCAGTCAAATTACAGAAAATAAAACCAAAATAAGTACTGAAAATTAACATTATGACACCACCACCCGTCTCACAACAAGAACATACAGTACAGTACCTATAGTAACCTCCTGCAGTAAATGCCTCATAATAAAACACTCATCATCACGATACACTATTTTGGTTCATGAATCTGAAGATGAATAAAACCTTATTGTTTTCTTAATATTTTATTATTCCTATGAAGAAAATATTTACGTTGAACAAGATGTAAGGAGGCTGTAGCCATGGTCAGTGTTAACTGTCCCCTTGGTCATGTCTCAGATCCTACAATTAAGATGCCTTGAATACTCAGTTATTATGAGTAATATATGGTACACATCTCATGTGTATGTGTGTGTGTGTGTGTGTGTGTGTGTGTGTGTGTGTGTGGAAAACAGATGATACACTGTACTGGAGATAAATGCAACAAAGGTTATATGTGTCTGTTGTCACTGTCTGTCTCACTTCATTGACAACTAGTGAGTTTTTACCACCACTGTACACTAAAGCTTCATGATGCCCCGCTGAATAAAAACACCCAGTCCAATAATAACTGTTCCTTTGGGAAGATCAAACCACAGGGAACTGTTAGGTTAAACTTATGTAGCACTGACAGGGAAGCCACAACTTGCTAGAGAAAATAGGACCCCCCTGCTGTTAGGGGTGGACCTAACCCCATCATGAATAATGGTTAATAATTCCAATAAGACAAATACCCCTTCACAGCCGTGACCTCTTCTTCACCTTTAGTTTGTAAATAAAGAGACATATTTTCATATCATTCATTCAGGCAGCAGCAGACCATGGGGCACTGTCTTGCTGTGTGAGGATCCCTTCCCAGTTATTATCTGACTTACCCCGGTAAACAACATGGACTTATAAACTTAAAATTAATTAATCGTCAAAGTTAACATAATCGGATGAACTGGACAAAACACTCCTAAGGATAGCTCCGCATGTAAATACCAGACCAAAGACTCTCACAAACATAAATTCAAACCTTCCATAAAAAGTGTACAGTATCCTTTTTTCTTCTATGTCCCATATGTCACTCCAGTAATGGGTCTATGCAATACACAGTGTTTGTGAGAGTGAACACATCGACGAAGAAACGGCAAGTCATCAAGTAAACATTTCCAAGAAAATGATGATTTGATTGCTATAGTTTTTTCTTTTTAAAGTGTATACAAGGCATTTTCAAGAAATCCAGTCTAACTGCAGGGTCCTGGGATTACTTTGACACAGTACAGTATAGATAAATCTTGCTTTCCTCATAAACCAAAGCGCCACCAGGGACTAGCACCACACGGGTCTTCGGTACAGCACTGTAGACACAAGCAACTGGTTACACCCAGCCAAGAGAAGCTGCCACTGTACAACTTTCAATGTAGTAATAATGTTTCATGAACTTCTTGTGTTTACACTTAACCATACTGTAGTACTGTACTGTACTTTGATAAACTTACTGTGAAGCTCATCATGTTGATCAGAAAGTAGATTCTGTGTTGTCTTACAAGTTGGTGTATTTTGGTCAGGGTTGACAGTGGCCTTAGTGAGAGTAGATGATGAGTTGTTGATGTTGATAGATGGATGAAGTCTCTGAAATTGTAAAAAATTTGAATTAGTATGCTACTGTATGTACACTAAACAATATTAAAATGTTCTGCAAAAAAAGATTACAATATATAATCTTAAAATAACATTCAATAGGCAGCAGCTGCCAACATCCAAATTCTTTGCCTACTCTTAACACTCATATGCAGTGCACTATTAACTAGCAGGGGTGTTCCCAAGACTTGGATGGACCACTGATATTGACACTGCATGTACCAATAAAAAATACCAAAACATACCGGGGTAATTGCAAAATTTTTAAGCATTCACTGTATGAACTAAATACAGAAATCTGTCCATGAATTTCATTACTCCCTGTATTTCACCAGTCTCATTAGTCCCTCCCTTCAGTACACCCACGTTAAGGGGCTATCACACTGAGATCTGAGGAAAACAGCTAGTATAGTAGAGTACAGTACGGGAGTTCTCAGGCAAGTCTTGGCTGCATTCCGGGTCCATTGAGGTTTTATTACGGTAAGTGGCATTGAGTTCATTAAAACAAATTATTAGGAAATTGTTTGAATGATTTTAATGTAAACATATAATCATTCAAATATTATTTTGTACATACAAATGAAAATTACAGATAACATTTCATTTTACATTTGTTTAAATCCACTGAGTACAGCCAGCATGAATTTTTAGGCTTCACCAAATATTTGGACAAGGTACAGATGTTGAGAAAGAGAAGTTACACATCACAAATGTAGAGTGACTTAATAAACACACAGTACAGTATAGTAATGTGTATATGACCCTTAACCTGACAATTTGCCTAGAAAATCATGACAAAGAGTTCAGGGACAACACTAACCAAGGTGATAAAGGACACGGCAAACAAGATTTACACCCCACTAAGGCTCTGATCCAAGATATCCTTGGATCAAAGTAAAGCACCTAGGGACTGGAAATCAGCCAATGTCACCCCAGTATACAAGAAGGGTGGGAGAAGTGCAGTAGAAAACTACAAGCTGATCAGAGTAACATCAGATATATGAAAGTTCTTTGGGAAAACTTTGAGGGATGTCACCATCCAACACCTGACTGAGCACATTCTAATCAATGTATCACAACATGGTCTCATGGATAGAAAATCCTGCCTAACAAACTTACTCACATTCCTTGAAACTGTGACAGACTATGTGGCTTAACAGTCAATGTGTTGTGCATGGATTTTTCCAAGGCATTTGACAAAGTCCCTTATGCATGACTAGCCTCTTAAGATTCAGACACAATTTTGAAGTAGATTAACAACTAGCTCAAAGACAGACAACAAAGAGTGGTATTAAATGGAGTACATTCTGAAAAAAAAAAGTTCTCAGTGGAGTACCACAAGGTTCATCCTTGGACCACCCTGTTTGTGATCTGCATAAATGACAGATGAAAATACAGTATACCAAGCCACGTTGTCAAGTTTATGGATGACACAAAGTTATTTGGGAAAGTAGCAAGACAAGATTATGTGGCACCAATTCAGAAAGAACCTGCATAATCTCTTCAAATGGTCATGAGACCGGCAAATACTCGTTTAACATTACGAAATGCAAGATCCTACACCTAGGATACAACAACCCTAATAACAACTACACTGCTAACATCACTTTCCTGGATACTGTAAATAAGGAGAAAGATCTAGGCATTGTGACAATCATTCACTGAAGGCAGCACAACAAGTGGGAGCAGAAGTGAGAAAAGCTAAGTGTAACTTCGAATACAAAGATAAGAAAATACTCCTTCAACTGTACAAATCTCAAGTATGTCCCAGTCTGGACTTCTGTAACAGGCATAGAAACTCTACATCCAGAAAAAGGTGCAACACAGAGACTAATATGATTTCAGAACTAGCTATGTCAAATATATTATTCAAGTATACTGTAGATTGAGGGCCTTGGGACAAACAACCCTTCAGACAAGGCGCAATAGGGCAGATCTCACCGAAACATTCAAAATCCTGAAAGGAATGGAAAATGTAAACTCAGGCCATTTCTTTGAGATGTCACGCACTACTAACACGAAGGGACACAACTACAAATTTGCCTAGTTATCATGCAGAACAAATATAACTAAGGAAATTCTTTTTCACACAGAGGGTGGTACACCTATGGAAGGGTTTACCAGCCCAACCTGTGGAATCAAGAACAGTACCGGACTTCAAAATTGCACTTGACAAAATTATCAAGAACAATGGAGGGATCCTACACAGGCCACTGGCCTCCTTCCCTTAGCATAACCACCTCTAGTGGGTGGCCATTAGGTAAATACTGTAGGTAGACTTTGTTTATAAAGTGAGGGAATGCTGAGTGTTGTGGGGTTTCATACATCCAGTGTATCTCAAGAATAGCTTAAAATGACGTTTTTGAACAACCCACAATCTTTGTTATTTTATTCCAAAATTCCGAGCGACGGCAATATGCGAACAGTGCTACTACAGTACAACTGAGCGTGGCTGGAAAAGTCAGTTTTTAACGAGATTGGAGAAATTAAAACCAAGAACAGGAAAAAATTTACCAGTGTGATACTCCCTTTTATGAGTCTATATAAATACTTATATGATCATTACTAACTTTCATCTGATGAAATGGTATAAGTGGAGCGTGGGGATAAACAGCATTCTTACCTTGATGTGATTAAGAAGATTACTGGTGGCTTTGGATGAACCTTTCATTTCTTTTCCACAGTGTTTGCATTTTGCTATGAAACTGCCCGAAATGTCACTGGGCAGATCATAATGGTAAGAAACACTAGAACGCTTAAATGGCATTTTTAATGTCACTATTCAGTACAGTAGTTACTTGTTGTATGTCTAATTGTCTGGCACTGAGAAACCCACACTGGGGAAATTAAGAAGTCGGGGAACACTAAAATTTGGTCCAAACACAAGGACTGCCTTCAGCAGGTTATCAATATATTACAGACAAAGACGGGTCAAGACTCTAACAGCCATAAGAGTCGACAGACCTACAGCGATCCCAACCATCGGGAACATGAAGGTTATGGTGGCAGGTGGTACAGTATTATTAACAGTGTTTGAAGGTTGGGTGGAGTCTTTCTCTCGTAGAAGGGAGTGGTCTGCTTAGTCTGGAGGCTACTTAACAAAGATGTTAATTAGGTTGAAAGTCAAGTTGTTCATTAATCCATATCCCTCTTCTAAAGTATTACAGGGGAGGAGACAGTCAGCACCAGAAGGACTTTATGGAATTGCACCAAATTTTCAGGTGTTATGCGGATGATACCGAGTAATAATACTGAAGCAACAACATTGTAGCATTTATTTTTTTCTTAGCCCATCCTTCGATCATAAATTACTTGTTAATTGCTGAGCAAGAAAGAAAAGGGAAATACAGGTAATGGGGTAAAAATACATATCTACGGTAGGCTAAGAAATAAAATACTTACTGTAATTACGGCATAGTGGGATCTCTCGCGATGACCATGTTTTGGGGTCACATTGTCTGCTACGTGGGAGCGTCCACATGTTAACATGTCAAGAAACGAACAACATTTTCACTGGACGCATTTATTACGATTTATATCGGATTTAATTAATTAATTTTTCTGGGGATGTTGTTTGGTTGACAGTAAAAAAATCTAAACAATACAAATGGTGTAATTATATGAATTACTTTTTAATATGCAGTATTTAAATATACTTGTATATACAATACTGTACTTGAAGTAAAATTAATTTAATTATTATAACATTTCTACAAAATTTTCATGTAAGAGTACAATATTGTATGCATATTTGAGTATTGTAATGTCAAATACAGTACAATACATCACTGTTCATCTCTGCTTATAATCATTGGCACGTTCCCATTTTGGGTACCATAAATATTTACCAGTAGTATATTGACTCTACAGTGTTTTGTTTTCTTTAAAATTGTCACTCAAATGTTCCATTGTCAATGTAACAAACTTAATGCTTTCTCAATTTGGCTAAATTTTTCACACTCTTCAAATCACCTTAACAAATCTAATTTTACATCCTAAAGTAAATGGTTCACAATAACGTTTTGTAATTCTTCCATTACCCCAAAATAAAGGTCTTTTCAAAGACACCTAGACAATTTTACAAAAAAAAATATGGTTGAAGTTGGGTAAAAATCTTGCCAAGTGCAGGACCGTATCACAAGCAATAAAATAAATTTACTGTGCATGATGGTGCCACACATTATACGACGACTAGTGAAAAGCTGGGACTTTTTTGTATTATGTTTACAGTTAGAATAAAAACTTACTAAACTTGGGTGTGTGTCTCTATACTCCAGCGTTTTCTTCAGAAATTGGTCAGCCAGCGGAAACCACGTCAGTTTGGTGGTGTAGAAGACTTCTCTTCCGTGTTCACTCTTTTTGTTTGTGTTGACTTTTTGCACCTCCAGCCTGTACGTGTTCCTTATGTTTTTAATTTTGTTTCGAAACACCTTCACATCCACATTTTCCATGTTAAGTTCCTTTAAAATTTCTCGTTCAGCAGTGATTCTTGCATCTCGGTTTTTGTGATATTCATTACTACTGTCCCAAAGGCAGGGATGTTTCATATATTCCTCTAGAAACCTTGTAATTGTATCTGCAGACCACTTATCTGATCCAGCCATAATGATTATTAGACATTAATGTGAACCTGTAAACATAAAATATGTAATAAGATACATTTCAAACCCGACTATTATGAGTCAACCAGTCTGAGCTGCTAATTACAACTGCCCGCTCCACTAACACACTGGAGACAGAAAAGTTGAGTGACTGCCAACTTCCAGGCAAGTGGAAATCAACTACTGTATCCTGCGAGCTCTAGTTACTTGAGGTTAGTGGAGACGTTGACAGGACGCACCCTAAGGCTTGAAGCGCATGTTTCTCAGTTACTGTTTGTCATGCCTTCATTGTATTGAGAATCCCAGAGAGACTCTTCTGAATTCTCTTAAGCATTATGATGGTCTTACAGCTGCAAAGAATGGCGAATAAGTGGGGTGCAGGAGCCACTAGGTCAGTGCTGGGGTCTAGCCAGATAAGCGAGTCTCACCCTTATAAACTTCCACTAATGATCTCATTAGCAGATCACACAGAAACATGCATTACACTGTAGCCAATGGTATCGGTTTAGTTTCTCATTCTTACAGAAAATACAGTGGTGGTGTTGATGAGTAGCTGATGGTAGTCACTATTGAAAAGGCTGGTTTATAAATAATTATTGTCTGAAGGACTAAACAGCCCAGCACTGTACCTTTATTCTCTTTATCTACTTTTATTTGTATAAATAAAATATTATTTTCACATAGCTTTTGAAATTAATACAGTACTGTATTGCTCAAATTAAGCTAAAGATTCGAGGTAAAATGCCATATGTTACTTGTTTCTCCTCAGGGCCAAGTACCGGTAACATCTTGAAAGTTACCCCAGGTGACTACTCTCACGGCCCCAAATAAACATCAAGGCAACTTATGCAAATAAAACACTAATTATAAACCTTACAGTGTCGCTGCTGGTACACTTGTTTCCATCAACACTTCAATACATGTACAGCGTTATCTACTAAACACTGCTGCCAGATGCCACCAGGTACCAGTCTCATACTCTGATCTCCAAATGATTCTACCTCCCACCATTAACCATCTATTCTGCTATACAATAAAGCTATTGTAACTTAACCCAGGCACCTCACAGTTCTGAAAGCTACAGGAATAGTATATTATACAATACCAATCCATTACACCAAGCAACTACAGGGTATATTATTATTTTTACAACTGGTTACTGTATATTAATTTTGTTTGTGCCATAAATGCACAACAATGACTTTTTTTTTCATTCCAGAATTGTCGGCTCCAGTGAAAAGGCATCAATGGGCCACTTCGTATATTCAGCAATGCTTTCACATTTTTTCAGCACTGCATTGTACTATAGATTTTTCCTGGATTATTCTCAGTTTCATAGGGATAAGTACTGATAAAAATATTGTGGCAAAACTCAGTGTACAATATTATCATAAAAAAACCACCCTAATGTGAAAGTTGGATTTGTAAAATAGAGATGTACCAATACTCATCCTATAGCCGATACCCTCCAGTAAGCTATCTAGTGAACAGCTCACAGTAGCTGCAAAGGCAAATGTAAAACTGCTCATCCTCTCCCATGTCAATGTCAGAGGTTTGTGTCCACTGTTATGTGAACTACTGAGCATCCATGTCAATGGGATCTGGACAGGATCCCAACCTAAGAGGACTCACCCATACTGGACAGGTCAGTCTACAAACCAGTAGGTGTGAATCATTGCTTAGTGAGTCTTAATTTTCATTTTTTAATTTAACTTATCAATTTAGGCTCTTCATTACATATATACTGTACTTGGCTAGTTATTAAAACTCGTTCTGTTGCTAATAGTGCTGTTGACAACTCTGTCTCTCAATCCACATTTAGATGCACGGAATTGCTAACGCATTAGCTATTCTGTCTGCGCAGACTCTTCTGCTGACTTATGCGCATGACACCTTGAGAGGGAAAAGCAAACACCTTGAACAGGCATTAGCATGTGCAGCACCCGAATAGCTAACAAACAATCAGCGAGTTTCTCCCACTAAAACAGTGGGTAAATACAAGGATCATGGCCGCTTGTGGAGAATATTTTGATTAATATTGAAGAGTTGGGGGCATGTAAGGCAATAAGAAAAATAGTGATATAATAATAAAAATAATTCTATATACGGTAGTATACAGGATAGGACCTAAAACAGAGTATGGCGCGAAAGAATTTAAAAGGATCGCGCCTAGTTGAAACCTGTTTTGGCTCTGGCCTTTTTAAGTGGGTGCTGCCCGATTTCAATAGCCGTTGGTGACTTTTGTGTAACAATATTATTACTCACTCAAATATGATTGAAACCTTAAAATCATTACTCATAAGATACTTTAAGTAAGGGTGAATAAGTTGATTACAGTTCTGTAAGTGCAAAAATTAAGACTTAAACAAACCTGAAATTAGTCGCATTTCGTGTCTAAATATGCGAAGACCTAGCCGCAAGAGTGTTGTGTTAGGTTAGGTTAGGTTAGATTAGGTTCGGTTAGATTAGAATAGGTTAGGTTAGGTAAATGCACTTGATCTATTAACTCAGATTAAATTAAGTTTACCAATTTTTTTTGACTTCGTGACACCAAATACTAGTCAAGGTGAGGTTAGGTTAGGTTAAGTAAGGTTAGGTACATGCACTCGATCTATTAACTCAGATTAAAGTAAGTTTTCCAATTTTTTGTGACTCTGACACCAAATACTAGTCGAGAAGTGATTGGTAGTCCGATTTAATCATCTAGGACCATTATTTAACTTCATTCCGGCTATATTTGGGTAATTAGTCGGACCCCTCAGCAGAAGCTCCTCCCGCCTTTGAAGTTTTCTCCTTCATGATCTGACGTTTGTACCATCTTGTTTGGCCGAGATAGAAGCTGGTCTGTGTTGACTACTGTACTATGACTGCGTTCTCAACTTCTCACTCTACCCACAGCCGCTAATGCTGCCAGAACGGTAGATATTATCTCACGATTTCATCCCAAGTTATCAAGGAAAACATATATGCGCAATACAGTATAAAGACTGGCACATATCATCACATTGTCCCTGAGACCTAAGAGAACTCCTGGAATTTTTTCTCCATATTTTCGTATATTTTTTTTTGTTGAGTACAAAATTGCTAAATGGCAACTATGATCCGGCCTGACACTCGCCGAGTTACCACTTACTGAATGTCCCCCCCTAGTACTACTTAATAACTTCCCAAATTTTTGAGGTTTAATGATTGGTAGGAATCCACCAAAAGAAGAGCTTAGGCCGGATCCCTCATCTAACAAATCACAATAGCGTTCGGTACTAAACTCATTACACATGTTCTGTACAGTATTTAGCTTCGTAACAACTACTTACTGTATTTACAAAATATATATGGAAATCCTAGATATTTATTTATCAAGTAATTTAGTTCGTTTATCGATTCATTGGCGATTAATGGTATAAGACAATATATATATATATATATATATATATATATATATATATATATATATATATATATATATATATATATATATATATATGTGTGTGTGTGTGTGTGTGTGTGTGTGTGTGTGTGTATAAAACTCCATGTGATCCAAGACACTTGTTCAGACCTGTTTCATCATCGGCGGTATACAGTTGAACCTCCAGCAAGCTGTTGTCAAGACGCAGCTGGTCTGACTCTTCAACATACTGTGCACTGTTCTCGCCTCCAATCGGCTGATTGCTGATGTTGTGGCGTGCTGAGAACTTTTGAAGCCACCCACCACTGGCCTGAAACCCTTCAATGTTCAATATGGAAGCGATGCGCATGGCTACAGCTTGCAACTCGATGCCCCTCACTGGTACGCCCTCAGCACGCTGCTCTCTGTACCAGTCATACACAGCCTCGTCAATTGTGGAAAACTTCGGTTTTTTTATTGATTTTATTGAAAGGGCACTCTTCTTTTCTTTGGTTGTTACACATGTTTCGGTTTTAAGGCTGTAGTCCCTGAGGTTTTTCTTAGTAGCACGAATATCGTAGACCTGAGTCCTGCTGATAGCATACTCCGCCATAATGGAAGACACAGATGTTCCCTTTTCAAGCTTTTCAACAATTTCAAGCTTCTTTTCTACTGAGAGACGCACTCTCTTGCCCTTTTGTGGAGTAACTTTTGACATGGTCCCTTAATTTTAGCACACTCGCGTATAAAAAGCAGTAATAGCAATGTTTAACATACGGAAATACTCGTGAACACAACGGCATAAGACACAAACTAACGTGAGACACTGACTGGGAGCCATCCACCAATCACAGCACAGCATCTTTCAGTCCGCCAATCACGTACGGTTGGGATGCTCAGCCACGCTGTGAGTGGCCAGCTGCGCCGTGTGGTCGATAGCGGACAAACCCTCCCATTAAAACGGGTTTTACTGGCTCGGTCCGCTAATTGGAGGAATTCAATACCGGACAAAAATACATATGTTATTACGATTTCCTAGTTTTGAGAATGTCATTGAGAGGGTTTACTGTATACGTACTTCAGACAAACTTGGTTGAAACTAGCTAAAAGGGTAAATTGTTATGTCTGGGAGCAAAAGTTTTATTGAAGCTTAAGTTACCGGTAACCGCACTCTAAGTTAACCCCTAACAGTATCAAAAACAAGTATGGAATATTTGTAAAATATTAAAATTGTGAGCGTTTATTGAACCCCACATTATACTAGAGTACTCTGGTTGTGTGAAATAACTAAGAAGGTATTTTGTTCTCGTGCACTAAATTCAAAGCTAAGACTTAACGAAGAACGAAAACGTGATGTTTAAATGTCCATATAAGGCACTGCTTTGTCTCATGTCTTTTAAAGTCGAGTCCGTAACTACAATACATAATTCTGATAGCACTCGAAAGGAATGCACCAAACCTAACCTACAATCTAACAGGATCTAAGATGGTAAAGTTACTGAAGCTTTCATTAGTTCGTTTAAAGTGTTGCCACAAATTATTTATTGCCAAAGTCTCTATTGGTTACGTCAAGTGGAGGGGTGGGAGTAGGCGTTAGTATCCTGTGTATTGTATGTAAAATTCTGAAGCAGTAGTACCTATGGGGCTCTGGCCTTGACGAATTACCAAGGCACCTCCCACCAATAAAACATATACGTGTACATGTAATGGTATTATTTTACTTTCGGTCATCCCGGGAATTTTAGGGTTTTAATCCCCACCAGAAAGTGGGTCTAGGGAGCTACGCCCCCTTTCCAAGTTAGGCTAGATTATAGTTCCTGGGTTAGGTTGGATATCTAAATACGGGGACAATCGAAAATAAACGTTTACCTATGTAATTATTAATTTAAAAAGGTAACACTTGCCAGCACCGCAGGCGAAGAATCAAGCAACGTAAGCTTCAGAGGTATGGCAGGTGACACAGTGGCGCTGGCAGCCTCACCAACATCTTTCCAATTCACCAAGCAGTGACGGGTTCTAAAATTAAAAAGCCAACCTGCACTTGCGTGGAACCCTCGTATTTTGAGGTGTTTTGCAAGGCTCACTGCAGTGTTCTGAATATCCACTCCCCGTACATTAATGCCTGACGCACGTTCATGCTTGTACCACTTATATACAGCTTGATCTAAGTCGACAAACATTGTAGGCTTGATCCTCTTCTGCACCTTTTTTGACCTGCCAGGATCCTCCAAACTTAAAGAGTATTTCCGAATCTTGTCCCTACTCTTTTTTATGTCGTAGAATGTGCTGGACTTAATCCCAAACTCCTCACACACCAAACGCATAGACTCCCCAGCATCCACTCGGTCCAAAACTTTGTTCTTCTCCTCAAGACTCAGTGACTTGAGCTTCATGCCCTTCCTATAGCCCCTTGACGCCATATCCGTGATGTTTGAAGAGGAGAGGACAATCAGGAAACAAAGTGAGGAGAACAGCCAGCAAGAACCCGACCACAGTAACAAACACCAGACTGACCGAGCGGTTAGTCACCACAGTACACCCGAGAGAGTATACTAAATATTCCGAAACTATTCTATACAACTCGTTTTATTCAGACTTATTTGTGTAGTTTCCGAGACCAGCATTACCACCAAAAAGATTTGTTCAGTTTTCCACAGATGTTTTTATCATTACATTAAGTATTTTAAGAGCTCCCTTTAATAACAACACCTGAGCCTCACCTGAAGGAACAATAACAACTCCACAGGTAGAGTATTGTCCTTTATGTAATATACTGTAGTACTGTACCAAAAGTAGATAGAACCTTTGGTCAATTTTTACTAATGCACCGGTCTTTGTTTGGATATTAACAATATGTTTTCCCGATGATATTTGATGAGTTTCGAACGAATTTGATATTCATTTCCGCCACAAATCACAAACCTAATTTATATATAAATGTATGAGCACAAAATCAAAATAGGTACAGTATATGGAATGTGAGGACATTAGTATATGAGGCTGGTAAGTATGCAAATATTTGAAGGAAAATTAAAAGACGGGTCCGACTAATTACTCAAATGTAGCCAAATGTAGCCGGAATGAAGTCAAATAATGGTCCTAGATGAATAAATCAGACTGCCAATCACTGCTCGACTAGTATTTGGTGTCAGAAAGTCACAAAAAATTGGTAAACTTACTTTAATCTGAGTTAATAGATCGCGTGCATGTACCGACGGAGCGAGGAATTACCCAAATGTAGCCGCAATGAAGTCAAATGATGGTCCTAGATGAATAAATCAGACTGCTAATCACTTCTCGACTAGTATTTGGTGTCACAAAGTCACAAAAAATTGGTAAACTTAATTTAATCTGAGTTAATAGATCAAGTGCATGTACCTAACCTAACCTTACCTAACCTAACCTAACCTCGACTAGTATTTGGAATCAATTACTGTATTGTACTGGTAGATTATGTTCTAATTCATTAAAGATTCATAAGTCTCGATGGACAAAATTAAATGGGATTTAGGTAAGCTCAAAACAGGGACAGGGATAAAATATGAAATTGAAACCAAAAACAATTATTCAGTATTACTAGAGGAAGACTTTGATGAACAGGAACTAAGACATTATATGATTATTATAATGAAGTAATATGAAGAGAGAGGTCGGGGGGGGGGGGGATTATTTTGGCTTTCCAAGGTTATCTTTCTAATCTTACTTAGTAGAGTAGTTGTTTACACCTGTTTCACACCTCAGTCAATAATTCCAAAGAAAAATTATTTTTCCTTTAAAATTCACACATTTGCAGCTGTAATCTTAAATTTTTTACTACAAATTTCAACATAGGTAAAGTATATACGGTGCTCCTTGACACACTACAGTAATTAAGGATCTCATGAAGTATAATGTTTTGGTAATTACTTTTCATAATGACTCTTCCAAAAATATCATATACAGCTCCTCCCCGACTTACGACCACCTGCACTTACGACCTGCTTCAGTCGTACCAAAATTTGGTCAAATTACATATTTTTGAGTTCCAAAGTCAGTACACAGGCAAAATTTTCGTTTGTAATTCACTTTAAAATTGCTGGCAAGGTTATAAGTGAGTGTTTTGTGATGCTGAGAAGAAAAAGAGACACCCATTTTAGATTTTCTATGTATTATTTAAGCATTTTCGACTTACGACCTGGATTTGGGTCCCTAACCCCATCGTAAGTCGGGGAGGAGCTGTACTATGCAACCCTAATGACATGACCTATGATTCTGATACAGTACAGTATTGGGTATTTCTCTGTTATTGGTAATGTGGTTAAGACAAAGTACGTTAATTTATAATTCTGAGAGAACGTGTGAAGGGAGAACAAGAAGTTTCGGGTGTGCAAGATATTTTCCCATGATGCATCATGCATGGCAAGTATGAAAAATGTCAATTGCACTTGTTTACGTGTCAACCTTAACCACCGCATAAATTAAATTTGTCATACAGTACTGTAGTAGTAAAACGTGTACAGTATAAAAGAGGGTGATCTTTATACACTATGGTCTCAAAAGTGATGGAATAAATCCTCATACTAAAGTGATTAATATTGATCTCTCCTTATTTTACTTCCTACTCATCTTCTATTCCTCCAAGTCATATTTTTCAAAAAGTATTTGTATTTTAAGGTTAACACTGTGCTGGTAACATTATTTTTCTGTTGAATGTTTAATGGTATAGTAAACTGTATAGTACAGTATTGTGAGTTTAGAAGTCTGCAAAAAAGGTTCATAAATTAGTCTTTGTGGCAACATTACTCTTTTACTAATTATTATCAAATTAATTTTAATGAATTGTATTGTTTGCTAAGATACTAATGTGTGTAACTTGTTGAATTGGTCAGTTTATACTTCTAATCTTTTTTCTTCCAGGTTTGGTGCAGACTGTGAGGGGTAGCCGTCCTACAATATGTGCTTACCATGTTTTATGTTATATTTAGTATAAGTCAGATTGTCATAGCTTTGTAGAGCTGACTAGAGTGGTCTTTCCATCAGCAATTATTCTTGTAAGGATGGAGTCACAAAAAACTAAAAACCTGTACAAATGCACGAAATGTGGAGATGAATTCTATAAAATGGTGAATCTTACTCGACACATGTGGACACACCCAAATGATAGACCTTTTAAGTGTGATCATTGTGAAGAATCATTTGAGTGGAGATCGCATCTTTCTCATCACATGAAACTGCACAAAGAATATAAACCTCATAAGTGTAAAGAGTGTGGCAAAGGATTTACTTCTAGTTCACACAGGGTAACACACACAAGGATACACACACAAGGGTCTGACGGACCTTTGACGTGTGAAGTGTGTGGGGTCAAGTTTAATATGAAAGTTTATCTTGTGCTTCATATGATGGAACATTCTGATAAGAAATCTAAAAAGTGTCTTACATGTGAAAAACCTTTTCTTTGTCCAGAATGTGGAAGGATGTTTCATTATAAGGCTGTGTTAAAGGAACACATGAAAGTTTATGGTGTTAAGAAGGCTTGTAGGTGTAGTCTTCCCTGCTACAAGTGTTTGGACGTGAAAACTAAAACTGGAAGTGACACCGAGTTGTGGGTGATGGATGGTATCTCTCTTAAAGAAGAAAATGATATAGATATTAAAGAAGAACTACTCTGATATTTTAAAACAACAATACTGTATAAGGTTAGTCTTTTATTTTTAAGGCAAGTTTATACTGTAGTTGGTATTTCCTGTCGTGTAATAGTTATGAATAAATTATCTTGAAGATGATTTTTTTAGAAACTGTATTTCTTTTTTCATATAATACAAATAAATATCTTACAGTACTTGAACATGAATGATAATGTAAAACACAATACAGTACAGTATATCTTTTAACAAAAATTATCGTTTTAATTCAGACTGCCAAACAATAGTTGACCCTTTCCCAGCACAGATGTAACCAATACAGGTACATAAAAACTAAATGTGCCATATACAGTATTAGAAAATTTAATTTTACATCTAAACGAAATCTCTCAATAGTTGGTGTTGCCTCCTTGTTCTTGGTGGATGACTTCGAGTCTGCAAGGGTAGGAGGTGAGGAGTGACGAGAAAAGGTCAGTGTCACCGACAAGTTTTTTATTTACGTGACCAGAAAATAAAATTCCCAAAGTGACAGGATATGGTCAAAGACTCCCAATAAAGAGCTTTACTGGGAGTTACTCGGATCTCCTGCCTGTGTGGATATTTATGTCTTTTGCACTGCCGGCCACATGATGTGGGTGATGGATCAAATCTGGGACAGAGCGTATTTTCACCAAGAGATCAACATCTAGCACATCATTCGTGAAGGACCCTGCGAGTGTTCTAGACGTCGTAAAGGGGACTTATCTGCATGACAAAGCCCCCTTGCATGAAGGCTCTTTAAACCCAACCGCTGTTAGAGACAATAATGTGAATTTCTTTGGGAACAACGACTGTCCAGGTAATTCACCAGATTTAAACATGTGGGATCCATCCTGAAGGACCAAGTGGAAACCCTGATGCTTCATGAACCCTCAGCCACCTGATTCTGTCCCCAGACCCTGGAGCAGCACGTCAAAACTATCTACCAAAATCTCGAGTACGCCACTGACCTTTTTGAGCTCTCCTCACCTCGTACCCATATGGGTGGACGTGTATCTCTGTCACTCAAACTCCCTTCAACTTCCCGAGACTCATTGGTCAAATCTTGAGGAAATTCAGCATCTTCACCAATATCACTGTAATTATGCATGGGAAGGTCATTCTTGTCTCTAGAATCAAATAGTGTACAGTAATGATGTATGTCTTGACTCAGCCATGGTACAACCAATGCTGTAATGGCTGAGCCTACATCTGTCTCAGGGCAGTTGCAAAAAGGTCTCACATATATAGTCAGAAAAACAGGAAATTAAACTGGGTCTGTGGAAAATATATAGCAACAGTTGTGAGATACATCCTGGGACATACATACTGTACCACACTTGTTGCAGGATATGTCGGCAAAGTGACGACATTATGGAGAACAGAGATTTACAGTGGGATGAGCTTGAAAGTTTTTGTTAGGCTCCCAAAATTAATGTCTTACTCCCTCTTGAGATTAATAACAATCCCAAATCTAATCTCATACTGAGGGGAATAAACAGGTCATTATAATCAAGGGCTAATACATCATACTCAAGGGGTGAACTCATTGTGCTCGACTCAATTCTGAACCAAGTCCTCTTATTATTTACTCTTGAATTGACAATGACCTTGAGTAAATTAATACAGTTGATGATGATGCAATACTGCTACAATGACTTAAGTTTACAATGTAATACTTCTACCATGACTGAAAATGAAGTTGGGTGTAATACTACTAGTGACTGGATGCAGTTGACTGTGTAATAGTGCAACCATTGTTATGGATAAATTAGAAGTGTAACTACTGTACTGCTACCATGACCATAGATTAAGCGATGGTATAAGACTGCAACTATGATAGGAAACTATAGAGTAGATTGTCAACACAGCTATCATGACTGGGTAAAGTTGACACGACAGAACAACTACATAATGTCATTTAATTACTTAACGACTCACAGGTGTTTACCACAAAAAGAAAAAATACACAATATTGATACATATACTTTAATTTCCATAAAACATATGAAAAAAATAAGAAATGAAATACCCTATATAAACCATTTCTACATTAACTAACATTGAAAACCCAAACAAAATGTCTACACCTAGGAATGATGCAATGAAAGATGAAGTCATTGTACATATTAAGCTACAATGACTTGCAACTGAGTGAAGTGCAAGAGAATATGGGAATGACAGCGTGAGCCAACAAGTTGTTTGATGTTGAACGACCATCAGGTACAATACACCATTTACACGTACAGTACAACTCCCACTCTTATTCCTTTTTTTATTTTGACATATAAATAAAAACACAATTTCCTTTTTACAGTCAATGTCTTTTCATGTTAAAGAGCCAAGAGATGATTTTTTTACATTACAGAGAGAGACAACTGGTACAAAGTTTTTAGAGAGAAATTGTACAACTTTTTTAACACAGAGACAATTGGTACAACATTTTTAGAGAAAGAACTGGTACAACTTCTTTTGAGAGAGACAACTGGTACAACTTACTGTAAATGTTTGAATGTTGTTACTGCAATGCTATAATGATTCTTGCTGAAGTATTTGTCAACAAGATCAGGAACATTTGCAATATGAACATGAAAGAGTAGACAGAAAATAATAGTGCAGCCATGATCAAGATGAAATGAATGAATTACTGTACATTACATCCCTTGTTGCTCTCACACACACTTCTTCTTTTCTGTTATAAAACAGACCTTTGTCTATTGATAAGGCAAGTTTATAAAAATATTAAAAGTAATGTGACAGATAAAATCATTTTGTTTAGGTAGAATTATGAGTTTATGAGCAGAGATAAAGAAGGAACTGGCTAAGTCACACACCTGAGCTACACGTGTGAAACACTGGTACAGTTCTGTACCTGAATCAGAAGGTTTAAGATGTTACTGAAAAAAGTCTGTTGCATTGATCTATGGGAGCAAAAGCTGTAACATTTAAAATCTAATTTTGATTATTGTACACACACATATTTGTGTTGAAGAGACAGTAAATCCTTAGTTTCCGTAGTCTTCAACTTCATGAGTTTGACTTACTCGGAGGCAGTAATTTTCACTGTTACAGTAAGTAATTCCTGTACACATTGCCGCTTCATTGTTCCAGTGATGGTAAAAAAACATAATTCACAAATGGAAAATTAATTTCCATGGAAAAATTCTTTGTACCAGATAATCAGGGAAATATTGACGTACCTTGCTACAGTATTAGAATATATAGATTACAGAAAAAGACCATCCCCCGGCAGAAACATAAGAGAGTAATTATTGAACATCAAAGTTCCTTTCAGATGCCTCCTAAAGCTACCTCAGATAAAATGAAGGAGTGTTGAAGGTTGGGCGAGTTGTCCAACATCCTCCGTGTATTATTGTGTACAGTTTTATATTCCTATAGTGGCTGTACACTGTTACTACAACGGGGTAGTTAGGATTCATTATAGTTAAATATAGAGGGTGCAAGAATGATACTTGGGGACCATATTTCTTATCAGTTGACTTCTGTGATTTCATTAACTGCAGCGTCCTCCAGCAACACAAGGAAATCAAGGGTTTACTGTGTACACTGTTTGTAAATGATAAAAGAAACTCCTTTTATGTTTTGTCAAATGGAGAGCACATGATATTCATCCAACCATCCTCATAATATATTGTTGACAAATGTCAAAACATTATCACAGAAAATTAATCAAAATTGAATATAATAAGTATAAATTTCAATATTCCTTTGTATCCTCTATCATAAAACATACATATTGCTACTAAAGTTGAAGAGTCACATATTGGCACAGCTAATCACAGTGGCATAACTAACTAAATTAAATTATGACCTCATTAACACACTTTCCCTATAGTATAGTCTGTGCTGTGCTAAAAGAGGCACAACTGACTCCATTTCCTCTACTAAACAAATTCCATGAGATTTTAACTTTCAATTTCAGCACTTAATATTGTTTTACCTAACACCCTTTACCGTGTTAACAAATACATTAGTAGATTTATTATTTAAAGTTTTTACAAGTAAAGTAAAGTACTACAGTACAGTACAGCACTTTAAAACAAACATGTTGTGGAACTGTCAACCACAAGAGTGTAGCTGATGACACAGGACAACCAATTTCTGTTGTTCCATAAAGTAAAGGTGATCACTGACTCCAGGAAGCAGTACATCATACTTTACTGTTTACTTCAGATGTGCCCAATAAACAAAATGGCTTTTAACTACACTTTCAATACTGTACTTTGAGAAAATTAAGATGTATATTACAGTAGTCAAAAAAATATAACACATACCTGTATCTTATTTGTCACCAGGATGTTGGTGAACCTTCTGGACAATACTGGAGAGAAATTAGCTTCCATACTCATCACTGACATTAACAAAACCAAGTTACAGTATTAGCAAGTGTTGAGCATTCAACTTAGACAAAGTGACTGATGATGATAATCTAACTATGTAAGTCACAATCTATAACATTAAATACAAGAAGTAAATGTTTCCAGCACTTACCACCTGTTTGAGCCCTCTCTCAGTAAGACAGTTGGCAGGTTACCTTGGTCAGCGCTTTCACACGGCCAGCAGGTTGGGTTCACACCCGATCTCACATCTAAGTCTCGATGGTTATGGAAAGTATCCACCAAAAACAGTTAATACTGTTGGTTTCTTTCATATGTTGCTATTTTATACAAATTCTTTAACTATAGGCTTCCATAATTTATATAATTCATTTTACAAATATTTACTGTGGTGCTTCTTTATTGTACCGATGGCTCACTGAACACAACTGCCACACTGACCAGAGAGAGGCAGGTAAGGAGCATTTTCTGGATGCCAACATCAATTCGCATGACTTACCATCAGCCAAATGATCTACACAACAGGATATACTTGTACACAACAACAGAATACATCAAAGTAAAACTTATACAGTACTCACAGTCATCTATTCAACATTAATGTGACCATAATATATAGGTGATATTAATCCTGAGCATATTATTCTCATTATTTGCTATACAATATACTGTAACAACCATATTATTAAAAACTTAATTGTATTGGGTAACAGTCTAACCACAACTCTTCATAACTCAAAAAACATGTCATCAATACTTTGAAACCCAACATTTGTTAATAGCAAGACCTAAATCTCATTTCATTAATAATTATTAGGTTTCTGAAAATCCTTTACAACATAAGCTTTTTATCGTGTGGAGAGTCACCGTCGGTAGGATTAACCAACAACAAGGATGACGTCTTTAATACGACTGTGCCACATCAATAAAGTCTCACTGTGGTTGGCTCATACACGTGGGTCCATCACCTCATTACACATACTTGTATGCTCATCACTGGAAAATTTATTGCACATTTAAGAGTTGTGATTCTATGTTGCATATCACTAGTACAGTACAAGCAAATGGTATTACTCTTGCCGCACAATAACAGGGTCTAACTCCTTCATCTACACACCACAGGTAAAAATTAATACATAATAATACAATCTTAGAGAAATAAATAAACTCCTCCTTGACACAGTGGAATAAAATGGATTAAATTTGATGATACTGTTGGTCACCTGCAGGATGATATATACCTAATACAGGTGTAGCCTGCCATCAATGTACACAGGGTTGACGTCCCTAACTAAACAGAAACTTATAATTTAGTTAAACAACATTGTCACTCAGATTTTGGTATCTCTTCAGTACTTGACGATTAAATATATATCACAAAACAATGAACATCACTTATGCCAAAATTTATAATAAAAAAATAGTGCATAAAGGGTCTTAATAATATTATATCCAAGGTCTTAATAACAGTACATAAAGGGTCTTAATAACAGTACATAAAGGGTCTAAATAAACCAAGGAAATATCCTCAAAACAGGATCTGAGAATATGTAAGGTGGATGGGAGGGCCGTGCAAGTAATTGAGAAAGTGTACTGTAATATTCAAATGATTTGTATCGAGAGGACATTCAATGAGCCACTGTGGGTAAGAAGGGAAGCAGTATTAATAGAACAAAAGCCCTCATGATTGGAGGGCTAATTTAAGCTTCTAATATATATTACTGTACTACTAATTGTATATGTTCCATACATACAGATATTGCTCTATTGTAATTTGAATGTCAGTTAATGTAAAAAAAAAAAAAAACGAAAAAAAAACTGCCAATACACTATTTTCTGATAACGTCAACTTGGGCACGTTTAGGGAGAGACTGAGATCAAAATCTGGTACTGATCATCACCAAAAATTCATAATAAATGAACTGAATCTTGGCATTTACTTGGGCCCAAATATCTAAGAAAGCTAACAACACTTTACCAGGTACAATTATTCAGAACTTGCGGCTTCTCTCAGGTGCTCTGAACACAAGCCTAGAGGACGGAGCTCCTACCACCAACGGTTACATGGACAGATTTTGCTCAGTATTTTATAGTTGTTTAGTAACCAAATTTTCAAACAATACAGCACACAAAGATATTCTCTGGTAATCACTGGAACATTACTAATTTCTTCTATAAATGTATTTTTTGGGAAATGAATCGAATATTACTAAAACGGTTTGGAACACAAAGACGTTAGTGTATTACTAGTAATCAAAAGATGAACTTTCACACATAAGATAAACACTAAGACTACCAAAGCCCATTTATATAAACACATTCAGTATTTATTATTTACATTGTGTGTCAAATAAGTTTATAACACTTATGTCCTCAAGCTGAGAAGCTAAATGAAATGCCTTTTGACTAGTGTAACCAATTATTAAGAACAGTTCCTAATGCTCTGCCCACCACTGAGTCATCACTATAATAACAGACATTTACTGTACTAACAACTGGTTTACCATATAGTTAGTGTGTGTGTGTGTGTGTGTGTGTGTGTGTGTGTGTGTGTTTCAACACTATCACTGGAGCAATAATGGTAAAATGAAATAATTTATGTACAATGTCAGTGAAGTTTAAATGTGCATGATTATGATAATAGTGGATCTGAATTTTTACACATTTTCATTGAATTTACAGCAAGTAAGAGACTTTGATATAACCAGAATATGTCATGGTAAGGCATCACCCAAAAGCAAATTAAAGTGAATTCTTATTCATAGTACAGTACTGTATTCTGAATAAATATTCCTGAAATTTGTAGTACTGTAGTAGTTTATGATTCAGTAAGCTTAATAATTTACAGTACATGTAGGTACATTCATTAATGAGTAATGTGACCAATTATCATAGGATACAAAAGTGTACTTATAAGACCTACTGTACTGATATAGATGGGTCATCCCTCACACTGGAGTCATTAGAAATTTCCCTGATAACACAAGTTTTTGTGTTGTATATAATAAATACATTTTTACAGAGACAATTTGTCTATATTAAGAATTGCTACAGTAATGTTATCTTGAGACCCACGATAGTAGGCATGAAGTGTGAGGGACTTGGCCCCAAAGTCAGGTTCGTGAATATGTTCGCGGACAAATGCTACGGCTTCTTCGTTCGATAGTACGTCCCAGAGCCCGTCTGTGGCCAGAATAACAAAGTGTGCCTGGAAAAAAGAAGAAGTTTTAATGGCATCCATTATATTAACATAAAGTGTATAGTGCTTGGGTAAACTATTACTGCTACAGTGCATAGTTTACTTGTTCCTTAAAAAATATATGTGCAGTACTGTACCTGTATTGTAGTTTGATTATAATATGCTGTGACCACAATCTTGATTCATTCCTAACATATTATATCTAACCAACTAAATATACAGTAACACTAAAACAGATAATGACATATTAATTTAATCTCTCAACTCATTCCTTGCTTACTACAGGGTGGCAGGAAACAAGACTCACACAAACACATACATGACACACACACACACACACACACACACACACACACACACACACACACACATTCAAGTCACATTGGCTTCTTGTTTGCTGTGGCAGTATTGAGAGACAGTACAGTACTTATAATTACTATCTCTTACTGAGTCACTTCATATCATCATTACTTATCAATACATAACTGAGAGGATAAAGGAATTCATTACCAGTTACTGTCAACCCCTACAGTACAGTACGGTATACTCCACCTTGTGGTCCCGCAGACTGAAGGTCAGAACGTCTGGCTCAGCAGTGATCAATTTACGGGGCTCCTTTAAAGGGAAGTCCCCGAGTGCCCGTGAGGTGGCCAGTATTCCTGCCACTCTCCACACACCGGTGAATGTGATGAACCCTCCAGCCTCCTTAATTCTCCGACGTTCTTTAAGCTGTAAATAACATGAGGTATAAATAACCTGTAACACGAGTGTGCCCCATCATGGCCAACCTCTTAACAGCCTACAACAACATATTTCTGGGGCCACTGTGGATCAGAGGCAGAATAAGGGGGCCCCAGGGGGCATGTGCCCTAGACACACCAGAATATGTGTACAGATTCTTTCGTGAATCACACATAAATCACAGATAACTTAAACATATTCAAGTTCAATTAGGATTAAAGGAAATTGAATGAGTACAGCTTTCAGATACCCGTTGGTCTTGACAAGTGCGTTCTGTATACACCCTGATCACTAACTTCCCAGCTGTTATTCAGTGTCTTTCATATATTAAATCTGCAACAGCTCTTGGTCTATAACTAAAACTGTCCAAAGTATATTCAGTACAGTATACTTTACTGCACTGTCATTTTTTATTTCCCAGTTTCTCCTCAGGACAACAGAAGGCTTTCATAAGCTGCTCCAAAATAGAAAATCTTAGACTTGGCTGATGATTTTAAAGAAGCAGTTTGCAAAGCTTTAAAGAACATGAGAACTGATGGAAATCCAAAAGAAATGTGTTCTTATGACAAGACTTTTTGTGCAAACAATGCCAGTGACATCCAGATGCAGTACTGTAGCATCTCTGTAAAGGAGGAAACAAAAACACATGGAGGATTTTGTGGTAGAAGGTGAGTGTAGTATACAGGAAGATGTCAGTCTGCTAGATGATGTCAGGGAGAAAATATTTTTTCATTGTTTGGATCATAATTATATTAGCCGAGCTTGACCTAAAGTTCTCAACCATCCAAGCAGAGTTAATGACTGGATTTCAGGCACATAATTCAGGAAAGTATCACCAAACTTTCTCTCGGTACAACATTTAACTACACTAAAACAATAAGAAATTTTGCCAAAAATTACCTGATATATGAGTAAGAAAAGGGCAAAATTTTTGACATGAAAGACATGCACCAACACTGAGACCTTCTCATGTTTTCAACAATAAGAAAACTGCTTTAAGTTGCTCTTACTAACCCAATCTGTGGTTGTAAAAGATCAGTTGTATAGTTCATGAAGACGTCTACAAAGTGTTACTGTATGAACAACTAAACCTAAATGAACTTGGGTTTATGAAGAGCATCATAAGACACCGGCTAGGGTGGTTAGTTTAACAGTCATTTAGTACTACACTGGGATGATCTATTAACTAATTTGACTTCAACTCCTCCATCAGGAGCTTGGGTCCTGTACAATGGTCCTCACTTTCTGCCTTACTACAGTACTACAGTCAACTACTGTTCGCCTCTCCCCCTGAACCTCGAGATTCAGATTCAAGAACCTGAAGCAGTAGACTGATACATTATTCTGTCCATAAAATGCTTCAGATTCATGAGTCTGAATCTCGAGGTTCAGGGGAGAGGTGAAGAAGTTTTATTAGCTGTAGTGAGAGGCTACTGTCTATATTGTGGCTCTATTCCTTACCTGGTTTGGTTTATGATCAAATGAAAGTGGAATAGTTGATCCCTTAAGGTCGCCCATCACAGCCCGCGAGTCTCCCACGTTACCAATGATGAGCAGCTCACCGTCTAACACAGCGATCACTGCTGTTGTTCCTGAGAGTGAACAAAGACCAGAAGTAGAGAAAGAATGGCAAACATATTCTAATAGAGTTATCCAATATACAACAGCTAACCATGAGAGTGCTTCACATGTGATGAAGAACGACACAATAAATCAAGTGAAAAGAAGCACTCAAGTCACCTTATATTAATGCAGATCTATGACCAGTACAATCAACCCTGGTTATGTACAGGATAACATGTTTTAATATAAATGAAAATTAATTGTGTCACTTCCTTGATATAATGTTATAAAGTATTGCACATACACTGATAACATCCCAGTCTGTCTACTCTTGACTCTTGTTTTGTTTACTTCCCATTAAGTTAGGTTTGGTTATCATTAACTGACAGTAGACATTCCAGGAATATGCGACATTTTCAGAGTAGACAAATGGGTATAAACCAAACACAGATAATTAACACAATGTGGCCACTCCTACCTAGAGGCGGCCACTGAGTGAAGACCTTATAGGCTATGTGATGTGGCCACTCCTACCTAGAGGTGGCCACTGAGTGAAGACCTTATAGGCTTATGTGATGTGGCCACTCCTACCTAGAGGCGGCCACTGAGTGAAGACCTTATAGGCTTATGTGATGTGGCCACTCCTACCTAGAGGCGGCCACTGAGTGAAGACCTTATAGGCTTATGTGATGTGGCCACTCCTACCTAGAGGCGGCCACTGAGTGAAGACCTTATAGGCTTATGTGATGTGGCGGCCACTGAGTGAAGTACTCCTACCCAGAGGCGGCCACTGAGTGAAGACCTTATAGGCTTATGTGATGTGGCCACTCCTACCTAGAGGCGGCCACTGAGTGAAGACCTTATAGGGCCACTCCTACCTAGAGGCGGCCACTGAGTGAAGACCTTATAGGCTTATGTGATGTGGCCACTCCTACCTAGAGGCGGCCACTGAGTGAAGACCTTATAGGCTTATGTGATGTGGCATCTTCAGTACAGTACATCTATAGAGTTTCTCAGTAAGTGTTTGTATGTAAACACAGTACTGTAGCTATATTATATGTGTGTGTTAGATACTGTAGCCTCTAATTAATATCTGTATCTTATGAGGTTTTCCTCCACTATATGCCCTCAAGTTGGACTGATATCCACCACTCAGTACAGTACAGTACAAACAAACTCAACCTAACAATATGTGCTTTCCTGAGAGACCCTTTGGGAACTGTCCACAACACTGTAAATGATCTTGATAAAAAATCCTACAGTACAGTATACAGTACAGTACACAGTATACAGTACAGTACACAGTATACAGTACAGTACACAGTATACAGTACAGTACACAGTATACAGTACAGTACAGTATACAGTACAGTACACAGTACAGTACAGTATACAGTACAGTACAGTATACAGTACAGTATACAGGTGTGACATTAACCTCAGGTCTGTCATGGTCTCATAAAACCTGAATTTAATGGAAAATTTATATATCAGTGAGACTCTTAATGTCTTTGATGGCCAGTTGACCCTATGACCATGACCTGATTCTCATGAATTTTTAAGACAGCTCCAAGCTAAATGATGTGCTATCTAGAATGGCTCTCACTATGACTGGGACACATAGCACTGGGTCTCACTATGACTGGGACACATAGCACTGGCTCTCACTATGACTGGGACACATAGCACTGGGTCTCACTATGACTGGGACACATAGCACTGGCTCTCACTATGACTGGGACACATAGCACTGGGTCTCACTATGACTGGGACACATAGCACTGGCTCTCATGACTGGGACACACTGGGTCTCACTCTCAGCTCTCACTATGACTGGGACAGATAGCACTGGGTCTCACTATGACTGGGACACATAGCACTGGGTCTCACTATGACTGGGACACATAGCACTGGCTCTCACTATGACTGGGACAGATAGCACTGGCTCTCACTATGACTGGGACAGATAGCACTGGGTCTCACTATGACTGGGACACATAGCACTGGGATGCATCCAAAACTGATCTGACTAACACATTGTAGCATAATGCCACGAGGGTTGAGGTTATCAAAGTAAATACAGTAATGGAGGTAAGATAAATCCTTCCCACTCACCAGACATATCCGTCCGGCTCTTGCACTGATCCACCACCTGCTTGTCAACAGCAATGATCTGGTCAGTCAGGAGGCGAGTATAGTTAATGTTCTTGTAAGAGTCGATGTATCCTGGCTCGTGGCTCGTCTTGGTCTCCTCCTTCTTCTCCTTGGCGGAGTTTGTGGCGCCGTTGTTGGAGATGGAGTTGCGTTTTATATTTACGTTGCTATACGTGTCGTCTTTTTTCATCGGCACTTCAGATGCCGAGCACGAGTTATCATCTTGGATATTTTCGATGCCGCTGCCTTTCTGCGAAGCCTCGGAAGAATCTTCCTTATTAGATTTGGAATTTTCAGTTGTCCCGGACTCCACGACACCGTTCTCCAGCACATCTTTTTCCTTGCTTGCTTTCTCTTGTTGAGGCTCAGACCCATTGGCCTTGGTACTGTTAACACTCTGTGGGTCGTTCACCACCTTCTCCTCACTCATTGACCCTTGCTTCTCTACACTAACTCCACAGTTTGTTGTTTTATCCGAGTTATTTGATGTAATACGCTTTTCTGTCTTTTTTCCGGCACCGCCGCTGTTCTTACTATTGTTCCGGGTTACATTATTATTATTACCATTCTTAACTTTTTCCTCTTGTTTTGAAGGTGAAATTTGACTCCGAAGCTGTTTGATTTTCTCTATTGTGTTACGGAAGAGATTGTCCTTGACGTATTCAGCAGTGTACTGTGAGGGAGATACAGGTTAATTGTAGCACTTTACTTCTCTACTAAATACAGAACAGTTTTACACAATCATACCATAACACAGAACAATAGGAACCTAACTATGTCATATTTAACCCTTTAACACCACACCATTCCTTCTCAGCTGTCATCTTAACCTTCATTTCCAGCTGCGGGAAAATAATTATTCAGTACAGGACAGTGATCCCTCGGTTAACGAGTGCCTCGGTTAACGAGATTTCGGTTAACGATTTACCTTCCATAAGATTCTTAACTTCGGTTAACGAGCAATCCCTCGATTAACGAGTTTTTTACGAGCCGACTTCAACATGTTTTCGCTTGCATTTGGCGGTCCACCAGCTGTAGTATTAGTCCGCCAATACAGTAATTGGTTTTAGGGCTTAAATTCCTTACTATTTTAGTAAATATCAAGAAGTTTATACTATTCAATAATTTTAAAAGTTTAATATTAACTTTTTTAGTCATTTTAACAATTATTGAACATAATTGAAGGTAAAGAAACTAATTTCTGGCGTGCCATCCAGCCTGTTAACACACCAGACAGGCATTAGTCTCTCTCTGTTTTCAGTGGAGGTAACATTTTGCTTGAGACTCTCTTCAACTAATCGCTTTTTTCTGTGTTTCCAAGCAAATTATTGGTCATTTTGAAATTTATTTTACATATTGACAATATATAATGCAGTGCAGTGTTGATTTAAAGAAAATAATCTTGAATTACACCAAGAGAACTAAAATTTTATGGGTGAAATGGTGCCATGGGGTGACTTCTCTTCCACCCCAAAGCCTTCTCTTCTCCCTTCTCCTCCACCCCAATTCTAATTCCCATCATCATCATCATCCAGGAGCCTTCTACATACACACCTCAAAGTAAGTGTACTTTTCTACCTCTTTTTGTTGAATTTAGGCAATTTTCGGTGAGCTGGAACCAATTACCCAAAAACCCATTGAAACAATGGTTTCGGTTAACGAGTTTTTCGGTTAACGAGCAACCTGCTGGAACGGATTGTGCTCGTTAACCGAGGGACCACTGTATACAAAAAATCGTCAACATTACAGATTCTGAGTTTTTGTTTAGGATCCAAACATTGTGTGAGGACGTCCACCTTCACTATAATACCACTTACTGACTCAACTCTCTTCTCTTACTATTAATAAACTATACAGTGTGACAATCCTCTTATCTTCAGTGTTCAAAGGGCCAACAAAATATTTTACATGCTTTACATTTTTTTACATCATTAAAAGATACAGTACTTGGAGCGTAAAATTTCAATAAAACTTGTTAATGATTTTAGTAAATGTTTTCCGAGAAGTACAGTACAGCACAGTACAGTATACAGTACAGTACAGTATCTGCAAATAATAATTGTTCCCATCGCTTGGCTCAAGGAGACCAACTCTCACCTTTAACTCTGGGTCTCTTGGCATCTCACACCTTGCAGCTCACAGGCACAACCAGGTGACCGAGTGTTGCCAGGCCACGCCAGTCTAAACATTAAGTGTTGTGGCCGACACGTGACTTGCCGGGGAGGAGGAATAGAACTAAAGTTTTTGCTTCAATCTATTAATATGTCTTTCTTGTTGGTGCCACACCCTGTACTGTACACACCATGAGGTACTTTCACACGGGTCGGTTAATGTCATTTAAGAGACATTGACGGCAAGGAAGGAATGGAGGGAGGAGGGTGGGAGGCTCACTGTGTGGGAGTACATAATATATAATTCAGTAAGTATTAATGACATCACCACAAGTTATATTTTCTATATGAAATGAAGAAAGAATCATAAATCCAACAAATAAATTCTTCCCAGTCATTTTTTATGTGAGTACGGTAAATCCTCGAGTTTGTAAGTGACGTGTTCGTGGAGAGGAACATTAAAATCTTATGAGAAAAGATGGGAGGCATCCAGAGCCCTACACTTCTGCCATCAGCCAACTAAAGTCAACAAAAAGAACTTCATTATAGAGTATTCAGAGTTTCTAAATTATGTGGCTGTTATGTGTACAGTAAGACAGTTCAGAGTGACAGTGGAAGATTGACCCACCCAAAAAACCATGGTACAGTATCTCAGGAGGGCATGATGTGGCCAAGTGCAGCTGTCAGTCTGGTGTTGGTATTTACTGTTTTTATATACTGTAGTAGTTCTTAAGTGACCTTCATATATTTTCACTTATATTTTCTTATGTTGTGAGTTGTTACTGTACAATGTATCATTATAATGGGTTGTGGAAATGAAAGTATAAAATATGTTGGGAGAGAGTCCTTCACCTCTGTACAGTACAGTACACACCACACTGCCATTACAGCCAACAAGTGGTCTCAGCTGTGTGACATCACTGCTCCAATAGTGTCTGCTTCTTAATCACTCACTAACAGACTAACTGACACTCACTAACTGACACTCACTAACTGACACTCACTAACTGACACTCACTCATTCCTTCTCAATATCAGTGAAGATCCAGTTTTGGGAATGACCTTCTCCCTAATTAATTGAAAATAATGCTGAGAGACAAGGAAGCTACTGATTATCACAGCCCATGTGTTATCAACTACTGTACTGCCAACCTAAAAACTGGTTCTAAAATTTATTACCAGTACGCAGCTACACATCTTGTACACTGGGGGCAAATGTGGGTGACAATACATACAGTAAAACTTCTTATAACTGACACTGTGTAGTCCAGAATATCTTGGATCAGTCTATGAAAACATTCCCGGTAAAGTGAAGCTCTCCGTTAAGTGCCCTGGCGTCTTCTTCCTCGCACACGTACCCAGTATATAATTCATCCCTACTCGTCTACCCAGTCATGTATCACACGGTCCCCACATCATGTACACAATCAGGATCCCCATATATATATAGCTAGTTGTGCCCCAATCAACACCCGAGTCTTCTGCAGAAACTTAAGAGCAAGAGGAGGGCCGAGGTGGTTGGCTCAGAGATTTACCGTAGATGTTTGTGAGGGAGGTGGAGCATCATGGTTATACTGAAACTCTCTAAGAATCCATTTCCTGTCATCTAGCAATTTTAAGTACATCAAATCAGTCCCTGATTAAGCCAAGTGTACAAGATATAATGGTGTGTTTTATATGGTAATGGTAGATAACAGTTATAATGATTCAGAACCACACACTAACATTCTTGAGGGACACAGTGTGTTTTATCAATGCTTAAGATAATTATTATTACAGATTAAAAACCTTCTGCATTTGTTATATGATTTTGTGAAAAGATGCTTTGGATAATCTTTAGAAGAATTTTTTTATCTTTGTTGCATGGCTCTTAATAAAGTACAGGTTGGCACTGTAGATGTCAAGGACACTGCTGATACTCTACCATGTGGTGTGGGGTGCCAGTGCCAACATCAAGAAATCAGTGATGTCTGGCATCCTCAGGTAAATGCTACCCTTTGATGAGTCATAAACTATTTTCTCAATGCTTACTGGACCTCAAGGTCACTAATGCTGTTTGTTGTGAACTGAAGCAATGGTCACTGTGTACTGTCTTTTGCCTCCACCTGATGTCTGATATTTTCATTAGCTACCAGTACAGTATTCACTAACCATGTAAAACAAATACCATGGTTGTGCAATAGTTGATCCATAAATTTATGACTTGTGATTGCACAACTAATTGCTTTGTTGCCACCAGAGTTGCAACATCAAATGAAAGGCACATCTCGACATCTCTCAGGTTGTTCAAGGAATTTATGGTCTCTGACTTGTCATTTGACCCAAAGGCTTCAAAGTCTGCGAGAGTTTGTCCTTGTGCAACACTAGTGAAGATATTTTGTATGATCTGCCAGAGTAATGTTACGTGTGACAGTTGGTTATTCAGTGACTGACAAGAAGTACCTATCATATTAACTAAGGTTTAAGTGTAGTACAAGTCTATTAGTTGATTCAAGTATGAGTGTGTATCCTTGTCCTTCCCAACCTTGTTAAACACTGTACTGCACAGCTACTGTACTAAGTTATATACAGTATTGAATAGACACCCCCTCTTCCTACCTAGGCATTATCCTCCTGTTCAGTATCTGTAAACAAATTCCACAAACAAACGTTTTCTCTACATTTCTAACAAATCTTAGGTGAGTCTCAACCACTCTACCATGTATACAACCATATACCACTTGTACAGTCTCATGAGAAGGACTCCAAGTTTATTATGAGACATCTATATTACAGTCACATGATAGACGAAGACAAGTTACAGAGTTGTTATGTCTGTAATACATGCACAGTATACATCTGGCTCTCACCCAGCATGGGGATGTGTGTAAGAAGTTGCTGTAAACATGAGCAGCATAATGAGGAAGTGGGTGTGTGATGGGATGTATTTTTACTCTACCACCCGGTTAGGTATATAGAAAACACATTACTGTAATGTTATTTATAGTGACAATGTTGACAAGTAATAATGATTATGTTTTGTCTGACATAAAGCCATATTAATCTCTTTGTGAACTTTCCTCCTTGAAGATTATAGTCACAGGACATTTATTACTAAAGTTTACTTAGTTGACAACTTTCAAAGGAAAATTGATAACTGTAGTTACATAGTTTCATTGTTTCTTGTTCGTTTTTAATAGTAAATGAAGTAAACACACACCAATAAAAGATTAAAACAGAAAAACTGCCTCAAGTTGTACCATTAATTAATAAACAAACACAGGCAAAGTGCCAACCCACACTGGCAGTTTGGTCTTGACGCAGGCTATCTTGGCACCATAGACTGGCTGAGGGCCAGACCACACTACTGTACCAGGGTCGAAGGAGACGCCGTCCCAGGGGAAATCTCGGAAGAGCAAAGAGGGAATTCTCCGAGAGTAGCCGGGCCTTGCACCAGTAGCCAAGCCTTGGTCAAGCAGCCGCACAATTGAAAATATGTAACACACCCTGTTGATGGTGTCCTGCCAAGCCAACAGCTGAACACCTGCACAAATGGCGACAGAAGCCATGACAGCTTTGGGTTTGCTTGGCAGATAGTAAAAATACCTGTGGCAGGCTTTAGTTACTTGACAAGAAGGTAAAATGGTATCCCAAAGATAATCTCTTCCTACAACCTGAAATCAACTTGAGAGGACACAAGTGAACCTTAATTATTTGGTAGTGCTATAAGAATCTTTCTGTTCTTACATGTTGGTTAATGATACAGTAACTTGTCATCACCAAGAAAATTAATTACATTAACATTATTTATCAAGGAACAGTATTTGTGTATGGTGAGTATAAATGATAAGTTTCTGGCTAATGAGCAGAAATATAAAGTATACCAGAGGTCTAAACTTTGAAGTATACTGTACCATACTCTTTAAGTTATATTTGTTCCATCTTTCCATATAAATATGAAACAATAAATATCTAAACTACTGTAAAGATATGATAAGAAAGAGAACTGTAGAAATGATAAAATTAATTTGTATCATTGAAGAGACAAAGAGTAGAAGCCTTTAAAAAATACGGATGAAAGTTTGTGGTTATGTTCTGACTATAATAAATGTTTGTGTGGTGATGATGGTTAAGTAAAGTAATAGAGTGGCAGGTAAGGAGGGGACAGGTAGCCATTATAAAGACAGTGTGAGTCAGTGAGTGAGATGATCTATTGATATGTAAGCAGAGTGACATCATAACACACACCAATCAAATATGTGACGTGGATGAGAGAAGGACGCGGACGTCTCAATAGAGAGTCACCTTAGTCAAGAAAGTGTATTAGATATGAATAACTCGTGTAATAAGGAAAGCCTAAGTCACTCTGAAGGGGAATGATAGATTTATCAATTTTCTTCTAATAATTTAAGGAATGGATCAGACAACTCCTGTAGTTTAACACCAACAGTTCCCAAGACCCCAGACGTATATAACCTTTACTAAGTTCCAGAAATATGATCAAGCTATAATTCCTGACAGTACTAGTGCAGAAAAGAGGTACCTGTACAGCACTTGGAGGCATTACTTGTCGATCAGGTTGAAAGCTGAGCCATCGCTGCCAAACACACACACACACACAAACACATGTTCTCCAAGATCCACTTTTGACATTGGCTACAAACTGGATGATATGATCAACCAACTCAGTGCCAGACTCCTGACCACAAAGAGAAGACGTCCTCCTTGCTTGCTCTGAATATTTTAGCTGGGTGATGCTTCCTCTTGACACATTTTGGGTTTTTATCTCAAGGTACACAGTTTGCCAGAGTCCCATGCGTTAGAATGACATAAGTGTGCTAAATGTGTTGCAAGAGTTGGTTGGTTGTACAGAATTATAATGGACTGGTAAGTGGGACCAACCTCACCCAACATGATGCATTAACTTAACCACAATATTTTACCAGATGTGGGGTTCTAGTCTAAGGAAAAGACCCTAATAAGTATCTGAGGCTTTGTTGGCTATCCTTGGTTAAATTCCCTTACTGTTCACCAATGTTTCTCTAACTGCACTGTTTAGCTACACTGTATACCTGAATTGTCTCAGTGCATTGTGTACATACCAGTAATGTCTATGTTCACTGTTTACATATCTACACTGTCTATGTACACTTTATACATATCTACACTGTCTATGTACACTTTATACATACCTATACTGACTATGTACATTGTAAAAATACCTGCACTGTTTATACACTTCCTGAACTGTAAACCTGCATTGTCTATAAACACAGTGAATCAATGTAAACTTGGATGACAATTTTACTGAATAAATAAACAGTACTGCATTTATCTGAGGCTACTGGGAGATTCTCTTGGAAGGTTTACTGCAGTCTGGGATGTACGGTAGCTGGTGTATTTATTTCAAGCGCCTCAACCTCGATGCTAGAATGTTATTACCGTACTTCAACAACAAAGGTCTTTAACCCCTTTGCTACAGGGATGCCAATTTTAATATTTCACTTGGGAAATGCAAGACAATTTTCATTCAGCGGAGAGTGGACCCCATACACTGTGGCTAAACACGTAAAAACTGTCATTGATCAAGAATAACAAATGATAAGTCACATAACTTTTCACGCTGTGGCCGCTGTATTCATGAACTTCATTTTCTCTTGTTCTCACTAAACCAAACCAAACCTAACCTAACCTAACTAAACAGTATTATAAGATCATTAGGTTAGGATTATTGCTTAATATACTGTATTTAAATAAGGTTAATGTCATTATGCCACTGTCTGACAGTTTATATACAATGATTTAACTGGTGGTTCATTTTTTACATTGTTATATTGTAAACATTTAGGAAAGAATACTATACTGTATATTAAAAAAAAATTAGAGAAAAAACTACCTCATTAAAAGTAACATTGATTATGCACTTAAAACATGTTGTTAAATAAAGATCTTGAACAACAACAGTTCAAACGAGGTGGAGGCTGATGAACGACTGACAGGAGGAAAGCACGAAAAAACAAAATGCATAAATTTACGACTCCCGGGGTGGATAATGTGGGTCATTTTCAAAGTAACGCTGAACTTTTTGCTACACAACAGTGCCTAGAATAACTAGTACAGGTGCACCAATATTGTCAAACATTTTATGAATATTTGCAGAATGAAGCGCGACTCTGGAATGGTACAAATTCAACAGTCAAACACAACAGTAATAGACAACTTTACGTGCACTTGTTGACACTCATCTTACCTGACCTCCGTGACCGTCAAACACCCCGAAGAAGGACATTCTCTTCTCTCCGACGTCAACGTCTTGAATTATGCTGTAACGATCCTCCATGTTGCCCCGGCGCCCCTGCATGCCGTACAGCCCCACGATCCCGTCTTTCAATTCCCACGACACATTATCACTTCCCAGAGAACTCGACACGAGATCCAAACTGCCAATGGTCTTGAAGGTCGTCTCGGTGACGGAGTTCAGGCCGAGGACGTAGTGGGCCTTGACCATCCACTGCCGCACGAAATGACTGCTGCTCTGGAGGACGACGCTGGCCACGATCACCAGGAACACGAGGAACATGAAGGGACCCGGCTGGAACATCTTGGTCTTGAAACTCTCCCCCGGGCCAGGTACTATAAGCTCTACCAACCTCGTTGTGGTGACCCTAAGGTAACGTAGTGTGATGTGGGCGTGGGTAGTGAACAGCTCGTAGATGATCTCGTCTTCCATATTGTCGTCCATTGTGGTGGTAGAGGTAGAAGGAGAGAGAGCAGCAGTGCCTCACCCTGCCAACTCTCAGGGACCAACTGAGACCCAAAATAACTCTCAATGTTGAGTGTGAGAGCCTTTCCCTCCCCTCCCTCAACTATATTTAACTCTCCTCTTCGCTATTTAACTCTTCTCTCATACTACACGGTCACTCACATGTTCTCCCATCCTCTTCTTCTCTCAGGAATCAAACAAGTGAGATAATGAGCCATAAAACGAGGTAAATGAGGGAGTGAGTCGACCCCTTCGTCAGGTGGTGGGCCATCTGTGACGTCATAGTTGTTTACACCGTAGAGAGAGACACAATGGAGGGTCACTATTGTCTCTCTCTATCTCTATCTCTCACATACATTAGTTTATCTCAATTCCCCCCCTTAAATACAACGAATAATGACAGTCTTTAACAAACATTACTAAGAAGATTAAGATTTATGAGTCACTATGGAGACGTGACTATACTGTATCTCACTAGCTCTCCCACCTTATTGCCTCTCATTATGACAGTCATTAACATAAACATTTCTTTTATAATGAGCTGATGAAGATGATGATATATTAAAAACTATGAGACAGATAACTATTGTGTATATATATATATATGGCCGGCTCCTCCCTCATCTTCCTGATCTCCTCTAAAGATAACCTACCTTCAATCTCTTCAACAATATGACACTTTTTTCAGGGATGATAAGAGTATGAGGGAGAGGTATTTTATCTCGAGGACAAGGTTGGAGAGTGAAGTAATGGGAACAAGTAATAGCTCTTGATTTAATGACGTTAAAGGGTAAAAAAGTTTGAAAAAAAAGTAAAGACAAATAAATTCATGTGTATTATTACGTTTCCTTTAATTTACACACAAAAAATAAATCTTACCAAATATTTCAGGTATTAAAATTAATTCTAGCAAGTACATAAACGTCTGGAGTTTACCAATGCCGCTAAACAAGTTTATTCTGCATTTATATAGATGATAAACTTCTGAACTGTCATGTGAGTTTGTTGGATGAATTACACAGACCATGAGCTAATACACTGAATTTAATGGTTTCGTCGAAAAGTAATAGACTGCGAGAGAAAGAATTTAAATTGTTACACTAAGAGGAAAAAGACTTTTATCCTTACTATGCCATCCTCTTCCAACATCAAGCAGTGCTTGGAAGACGCAGTTATCCACACGCACACTTCAGAGAATTGTTCAGTTTCAGAGAAGTCAAGTGTATCGTGTTCTGTTAAGAGATAAATCATAAAAAAAAGCAAAAGTAATCAGAGACGTGATTGATCGCCCAAGCGGCTAACGAGCCGACCAGTGGTGAAGAGGATAAAAGTAAAAGTAAAAGTATTATATTTACTTACCTTCTTCCCTGCTTGTCACCACTAGTCGGGCGGGCGGAGCTGAGAGGAAATTAATATATATATATATATATATATATATATATATATATATATATATATATATATATATATATATATATATATATATATATATATATATATATATATAGTGTATGCAGTGCCGGGTTAAGACTTTCGTAGGCCTTAGGCACCTCCAAGATATGGGGCCCCATTTGACAGCATATTCACTAATAACACAAGCGAGTACCTAATTATAAAATGTGATGTCGAAATAATAAGATTCAGTGATGTTTGCCATGAATTGAGTAAAAGAAAATGGGTTAGATCAGCTGTTCTTGTACAGTACAGAAATAGTTTTGTTTACAAGAAGCACAGCTAGCTGGTGGACACTAATAGGATTAAGTAATAAATAAATGGAAAAAAGTACCTCAGTATCAATTTAATAATAACCTGTAGAAAAAGGGGAAGAAAAGTTCTCGTTTTATTTTTCGTAGGCCCCCAATATCTAGTAGGCCCTTGGCACTGTGCCTACTGTGCCTAATGGATAATCCGGGCCTGAGTGTATGTGTGTGTGTGTGTGTTTGTGTGCGTGTGTGTGTGTGTGAAATGGAATCACCTAAAGATTTACACCCAGTGTATAACAGCTGATGATCAAACACCTTAACGCTATCTGGGGAAGAGAGGGGTGTTAGTTTAGTTAGGTTTAGATTACCTCAGTAGAGTTAGGTTAAGGTGGTTTATCTTAAGGTGAAATAAACTGGGATGGGGAGGATAATATTCAGTTGATCGGGTTTAACGTATCACAGCATTTTTTCCTCCCTTTCTTTTCCATTTCTCTCTTCCTTCTCCCTTTTCTCTCTTTCTTCTCCCTTTCTCCTTTTCTCTATTTCTTCTCCATATATCCCTTTCTCTCTCTCACACACAAATAGTTTATTTCGCATTGTGTTCACTATTCTTTAATATCTATTTTACTGGTAGGTCACTAGGTCCTCGAGTATCAACTGCAGTATAAACAAGTGCTACTGCATGTGTCTATGGCGACTAGGCGTCCTTGAGTGTATTACTGCATCTCACCTGTAATCCCTACTGACCACTGAGAGAGTTGGTAAAAATAAGAACTTTTGCTCAAGTATGAATATGTGTCATTACTGTTTTTTACTTCAATAACCCATTCATACTCAGTCACAGTCACTTGACCATTTTCTTTGACGTATATTCGAAACCATTTTCTTCGAGTCTTCTTGGGCAACTACGTTATTTATTGATGTCTTGAGTGTTGATAAATCTTTAACTTTGAGGGTTACAAATTCAAACCCAGATGTAAAATATGAGCATTAGATAGTTAGATAAACAGAGAGATTGATAGATAGATATATATATGAAGTAAAATCGGCACTCAGCGTATATATAGAAAATGCAGATTTATAAACGATGGTAAACACATATTAATGACAATCTCGTGTTATTTCCCCTAGAACCTTTTCCAGTGCAAATATTACTTTTATGTAAAGTGGAAAGTGGATATGACGGAACTAACTACCTAGGTAATATATTTGTTTCTAATTATTCCTTTAAAATAGAGATTATAAGACGTCCTCTGACACAAAACAAAATTAAATACAAAAATATAATGAAAGATATATTAAATTCCTCCAATGTGTTACTGTGGAAAATTATTTGTTTATTGTACTAAATCTACGTACAGTGTGCACGATAACCCAAACAGATTGAAATTCCACATTCTAAAATATGTATCAATTGCATTAACGAGAAAGATTATTGAACCTAAACAGAAAATGGAGAAGACTCCCACTTGGCAAGAGACACTTCATTGTTTTGTTGTTAACTTCCACATGAACACAAAGAACCACGTGTAATTATACTGAGCACCGAGGAAAGTTTCCACTGAGTATACCAAGACGATTAAAGAGTTGCCAAGACCAGGTGTTGTGCCCAGGAGGTGAGCTTTGTGTTGGTGATGAGGGCTGACCTTCGGGGGGGGGGGGGGTGTTATTGGCTCATTGGTCGAATTGCCTTACTGTTTATCATTGTTTGTATGCTTGTAGTGTCTCGGTACATTGTTTGTATATCTGTAGTGTCTAAGTACATTGTTTATATACCCACACTGAATTGGTATACGCTTCAAATAGTATATCTGTACGGTCTATGTACACTGTATACCTATGTTGTCTTATGCACGCTGAGCTGTATACCTGCATTGTCTACATAGGAACATACATGCTAAACTGTATACTTGATTTGTCTATATACATACAGAAAACTTTTGTAAAATTGTATGACGCTTTTGCTGAATAAACATCTATTTAACTCTACAAGTACAGCTACAAGTACAGTTACACGTACAGTTACAAGTACAGTTACAAGTACAGTTACAAGTACAGTTACAAGTACAGTTACAAGTACAGCTATAAGTACAGCTACACGTACAGTTACAAGTACAGTTACAAGTGCAGCTACAAGTACAGTTACAAGTACAGTTACAAGATACAGTTACAAGTACAGTTACAAGTACAGTTACAAGTACAGCTATAAGTACAGCTACAAGTACAGTTACAAGTACAGTTACAAGTGCAGCTACAAGTACAGTTACAAGTACAGTTACAAGATACAGTTACAAGTACAGTTACAAGTACAGCTATAAGTACAGCTACAAGTACAGTTACAAGTACAGTTACAAGTGCAGCTACAAGTACAGTTACAAGTACAGTTACAAGATACAGTTACAAGGTGACAGGTAAAGGTGACAGGTGAAGGTGACAGGTAAAGGTGACAGGTGAAAGTGACAGGTGAAGACGACAGGTGTGAGTGACAGGGGAAAGTGACAGGTGTAGGTGATGGCACTTACAACGTCGAGATAGCTGGCACCTGGCACCCTCACTGACCTTTCACACACCATTAAGATAGTGTTATGGCTCTCTCTCTCACATACATACATACATACATACATACATACATACATACATACATACATACATATATACATACATAAATATAATCAAAATGACAATGAGATGACTTAATCCATTGTAGAGAGAGAGAGAGAGAGATTGAGAGCTAACGAAAAGTCTTCACATAATCTTGGCGCCAATTTAACCATCAGATAAACAATAAAAGTTAAGGAATTGGTGAAGAAATCACGCCCCTCTATCACTCATATCTGCCTGGCTGTGGGCGTGGGCGTGAGTAGAAGCCTCAGGTGTGATGGCAAATGACGCCTAAACCCCCTATCCCCCCCCATACCTCTCACCCCATCCTACCCCTCCACCCTTCCCTTCACCTCACCTCACCTCACCTCACCTCACCCCTCCTCCCTACCCCCCAGCATCTTGTTACTCTGCCACGTAATTTGATTTTCTTAGTCTCCCCTTTCGTGCGCTTTGGCTCAGCCCGAGGGAATTTTTTTCGTTTTCTTTTTTTATCGTTAATAGGGAAACTACGATAGAATTGAACGAGGACCAGCACCCCCCCCTCCCACTCCCCCGTGTTTCATAAAAATTCTTTGTCTTTTTGTGTAACTGTTGTGGAGTTGTTGATTTTCTGTGGCGGGAAGTTTTGAGGGAAAAAATAGTTTTTAGAAGCTTTTGTTCTTATGAAAATATTGGTGTTTAGATACAATGTAACTTTTTCTTGAGCGCCCTGGCCACACACACACACACACACACACACACACTACTTGGTAACACACGAGTACCTGCCTAAATCCACCTCATCACCTGTACATTAGCCTCTAGTTTATTTTACCTGAAGATCAAGCTTTCCTAACCTAACGTAACCTAACTTGACCTAATCTAAACTATATTAGGAGTCCCTTGATGTTTGTGTTTACAGAGTCCCTTGATGTTTGTGTTTACAGAGTCCCTTGATGTTTGTGTTACAGAGTCCCTTGATGTTTGTGTTTACAGAGTCCCTTGATGTTTGTGTGTTTGTCCCTTGATGTTTACAGAGTCCCTTGATGTTGATGTGTTTACAGAGTCCCTTGATGTTTGTGTTTACAGAGTCCCTTGATGTTTGTGTTTACAGAGTCCCTTGATGTTTGTGTTTACAGAGTCCCTTGATGTTTTTATTGAATTAATTTAGATTAAACCGATTTACTGTTTACTATTGTTTGTTTACCTACACTGTTTAGATACACGTGTCAGACTAATGTGACATATATGATGATTTTAATGCATAAATATGTATAATTGTGTTACAGGGAGACGACACACCATCCTTCCAAGAATGACACGTGTAAAATAAATGTTGGTGACAAATAGGGGACGAGCATCCCCTATAAACCACTTGTGCATAACGAGAATCGAGAATTTCCGGCGGGATGTCAATTTTAACGACGCTTTAAAAAAATAATGACGTTAAAAAATATGTCGATAGCGAAGAAAGCCTCAGCCGCGAGTGTCGGAAGACTGGCGGCGGGCGAGGGCGAGAAAATCAAATTAAAATTTTATTTAAGAGGGGACACATTAATGAATTTCGCAAGGGAGATAAGAAGTTCATTAAATTCCTTAATAGCTTTAAGAAGGGCGGGTGAGGTGAAGAATGGCGTAGGACCCCTAACACGTCGTTATTTTCACTGGTGTCAACAATAACAACTGTGTTCAGGTGAAATTACATTGGTCCGCCGCTCCAGCCCCCTGCCAACCAGTCCTAGTCTCTGTTATGTTTACAATCTTCTTGACTGATCTTTCCTTAAGCCTCAGTAGCTATTATTCTAAAAGTTCTTAGGTTTTATTTAAGTTCTTAGTTTTAAATAGATAACATAGCAACAGGTGAACGTGGGTCCCAATGTCAAAATTTAGGTCACCATTTACAGCTGGGTCGATTGCTAGTGCCCTGGGATCGAACCACCCACCCTGAGGACGGGTGGCGAGCACTGTATCCACTCAACAGTCTCACCATTACAAGACTTAAATACTTTACATTATTTATGTGTTTTGTGTACGAAAGCTTCCGATATTGTCCTCGAACCTTAAACTAAAACACAAAAATTTAATCCACAAAAGACTAAATTCAGCTGGTGGGTCATTATATCGAGAGTGTCGTTATAGAGAGGTGGTCGCTATATACAGGTGGTCGTTATATAGGTGGTCGCTATATACAGGTGGTCGTTATACAGGTGGTCGCTATATACAGGTGGTCGTTATAGTGCACAGTAAAGGTGATAAAATTTAACAAACAAACCACAATTATTTTCCTAAACCTTCCTTCTGTTGTCGCTCAACTATTTCGTGATTGGTCCATTTGCTACCGCGTAATCTCTCGTGATTGGTCCATTTGGTATAACGTAATCTCTTGTGATTGGTTCGTTTAGGTACCACGTAGTCTCTCGCGATTGGTCAATTCTGTCGAAGATAAAATGACGTTGATAAATGATAATTGACTAATTTAGTAACTAATGACGATTATTTGGTTGGTAGGCGAGCGATAATCTCAACACATATACGTTCAGCCATTAAGGTGATGTACTAACAGTTTATGGTAGACTATTACTTTATGTGTTCCAATAATGTGCGTCATAAAAACCTTTCAAAAGATTTAATTCTTCTTAAAACTCTTTACGACACATTGTCAGTCCTTCGTCAACTAAATAATTTGTGAGTTCTATTTTCTCAGTATTTAACAGTCATCTCAAAACAAAACAAAACAATCCTTGCAACTTGGATCAAATTATTACAAACCGTGAAGTAAACAGTAAGTGTGGAAAATCACTACAACTCACACCAAAACATTACAAACTGTGAGGTAAATAATCAGTGTAAGTGGCGGGCAGACAGAGGCCAACTTGTGGTCGCCTCAACACAAAGTTCCCTACTACAACTTCGCACTGGTCTTCCCACCCAATGCTGCTAACTGTGCTCGTCTGTGGCTCCCAGGGTTGTGAGTTGTGTTGTGTTGCGTGATGTTAAGATGAATGTTTAACAATATGTTGTATTTTATTGCTTAAGGTTAATATTCCAAGTTTGTTTTACAATTTGAATTTTGTTAAATATTTTTTCCACCTCCCCGGACCCATGTAGAGTCTCAGAGCAATTCCGACGCCACATTGTGTACGTGAGTTAGTTACGAGACATGTTTCACAGCTTCACTATGCGGAAACCAATGTTTACTGAGAATTTAGGTCATGATCTATTTATTACTTTTGCTTAAAAAGTGTGTAAAACGGTATGAAATACTAAATAAAGCCCATATGAAACAAACTAAACCACAAAGCAACTTCTCTGGCCTACAAAGGTGTGAGTTAATGAGGGCGTCGCGTCGTGTCACCTGCCGGGTCAACAAACACTAACTACCTCACTCGCCACCAGAGGGCCTAATAAACACACCTGTCCTGACATAAACACAGGTGAATAGCAGATGTAAATAAACACTTTATCGTAATATTTAATTTGTTGTGTTATTATTAGATAGAATGGTGAAGGGGTGTTGAGGTATGGTGGTGGTGGTGTGGTTGCCAGGTTGGGTGGAGGTGGTGTGTGCAAGCAGGTATGGTAGTGGTGTGTGGTGTGGTTGTGTGGCTGTGGTGGTGGTGTGGTAATGGTGGTCGTAGTGGTGGTGGTGGTGTAGTAGTGGTGGTGGTGGTGTAGTAGTGGTGGTGGTGGTGTAGTAGTGGTGTTGTGGGTGGAGGTGGAGGTGGTGGTGTGGTAGAGGCAGTGTGACGAGCACGTGGTGGCGGTTCTTCCCAAGCTTTATATAGATCTACAAGCAAGAAGAGGAGGGAGGAGGAGGAGGAGGAGGAGGAAGGGAAGAAGGGGAGGGTAGAGGAGGTGGTAGCTGGGTGTGGTGGTGGTAGTGGTACAAGTGATGGTGGTAGTGATGGTAGTGGTGGTGTCAGTGAAATGGTTCAATAACTATTTTGTCATTAGCCGCCGCTCACACACACAGAGGGAAGGGTTAGGAAGAGGCGGTGGAGAAAGGCGAGGGAAAGAAGGGGAGGGGATAGAAAGGAAGGGTAAAGATGGTGGGGAGGGAAGGGGGGGGGGAGGGGCTGGGGAGGACGCTTGTATGGAAGCTCTGACGTTTTTGTTGTTGGAGAGAAGCGGCTTCTTGGCCATTGTTGGCGTTCTGTGTGTGGGGATGGAGCGGGCGGCAGGGGCGGGGCGGGGTGGGTGGGGGGTGGGGCGGTCAGGGCGGGGCGGGGTGGGCGGGTGGGGGTGGGGCGGGGGGGTGGGCGGGGTGGGGGCGGGGTGGGGTGGGGGTGGGGACGGATGAGGCGAGGGGGCAGAGGGAGGGGTTAGTGGAGATGCTGGGAAGGGGTGAGGGAGGTGTTAGGGGAGGGCGGTGGGGAGGTGTTGACAAGATATAACATTAATTTTAATTCTCGACCAGACAGAATATCCGGTGGCCATCTCTTGTTTTTGTTGTTCTTGTTATTCATCTTTTTGTTTTTGTTCATCATATTCTTGTTCTATTTCTTCATTTTGTTGATGTTGTTGTTGTTGTTGTTGTTGATGTTGTTTTTGTTCTCTCGTTCTGTGTTGTGGTTTTTGATGCTGCTCTTTTGTTATTGTTATTATTGTTGTATTTACTGTTAATTTAGTTGTTATTGTCATTGTTATTTTAGTTACTGTTGTAATAACTCAAAATTTCGGCTACTCGATTTTTTAATTAATTTGCCGCAAGAAAAAACAATTAGAGTGTTCAAAATACCTTAATATACCTTGAAATACCTTAACGTACCTTGAAATAACCGAAAATAACGTAAATAACTGAAAATAACGTAAATAACCCCCCCCCAAACACAAAATAACTACCATTCTCTGCTAAATAACAGAAAATGGCGGCGATCTCAACCAAATGTGTCGATCAGGTAAACAAACTAACGAGGGAACACAAGCATCCTGCACTAATATCCCTCTCGTTATCTCTAGAGGAGGAGGGAGGGAGGTGAGGTTGGGAGGGTTGAGGGGAGGGGGTGGAGGGAGGGAGGGTGGGGGGGAGGGGGGGAAGGGGGGGGGGGAGGGGGTGGGGGAGGAGGGGGTGGGGAGGAGGGGGGGTCATTGCCTGGAGAAAATGGCATTATGAGTCGAGGTCAAGATGGTGCCTAGAGTAACGAAGGGTCAGAGTTCTTATTTAAGGGTGATGTGAGCGGAAGGGTTTGGTTAATTAGATCAGGTAGCGAAGGAACACCTAGATCCTCTCTCTCTCTCTCTCTCCATCCTTATTTACTATTCTTATTGTTATTCTTATCAATCTCTCCTCTCCTTCTCCCCTTCCTCTTCCTCTTCAGTCTCTCCCATCCTCCCCCTTTCCCCTTTTTGCATATTTCTCCTTCCTTCCCTGTCCACCCCTTTCTTATCTTCTTCTTTCTTTCTGTCTATCTATCTGTCTGTCTGTCTGTCTCTCGCTATTTAATCGATCTTTAGAGAGAGAGAGAGAGAGAGAGAGAGAGAGAGAGAGAGATTTTACCTTTGAATACTTTATAAAAAGTCATGTTTAGTTATGTGTGTGTGTGTGTGTGTGTGTGTGTGTGTGTGTGTGTGTGTGTGTGTGTGTGTGTGTGTGTGTGTGTGTGTGTGTGTGTGTGTGTGTGTGTGTGTGTGTGTGTGTGTGTGTGTGTGTGTGTGTGTGTGTGTGTGTGTGTGTGTGTGTGTGTGTGTGTGTGTGTGTGTGTGTGTGTGTGTGTGTGTGTGTGTGTGTGTGTGTGTGTGTGTGTGTGTAATATGGGCACCAAGAGTAATATTTCAGATGGAGTGTAATACAATACTATTTCAGAGGGATATTTTATCATGTTTTGGGGTGTGATGTAGCATTAGTAGACAGACAGACAGACAGACACAGACAGACAGACAGACAGACAGACAGACAGACAGACACACAGACAGACAGACAGACACACACACAGACAGACAGAGACAGACAGACACACAGACAGACACAGACAGAGACAGACAGACACACACACACACACACATATATTCAGATACAGACAGACAGACAGACAGACAGACAGACACACAGACAGACACACAGACGACAGACACACAGCAGACACACAGACAGACAGACAGACAGACAGACAGACAGACAGACACACAGACAGACAGACAGACACACAGACAGACACACAGACAGACAGACAGACAGACAGACAGACAGACAGACACACAGACAGACAGACAGACAGACAGACACACAGACAGACAGACAGACAGACAGACAGACAGACAGACACACAGACAGACAGACAGACAGACAGACAGACACACACACACACATATATTCAGATACAGACAGACAGACAGATACAAATACAAGAGAGAGAGAGAGAGAGAGAGAGAGTCTCCCTATGTAACCGGTAATTAACACGAGCAATCAGCTAACCACCACGAATTCAGGTTATACAATAGTGACTGTGTTTTATTACGCCCCCCCTCTCTCTCTCTCTTTCTTCTCTCATTCTTTATGTCGTCTTTCCTCTCTCTCTCTCCCCTCCCCCTCTCTCTCTCCCCCTCCCCTCTCTCTCCCCGTCCCTCTCTCTCTCTCTCTCTTATCTACCTTCTCCTCTCTTCACCTTTTTATTTCCTTATCTCTTCTGGTTCATTTTCCTCCCTGAAGTTCTCCTCAATCTTCTCTCCCCTTCTTTTATATTTCTCTATATTATTCCTTCTCTTTCTCTCATTCTCCTCTCTTCCTTAATTACCTCTTTTATTCGATTTTTTTGTGTCTCATTCTTCTTCTTTGTGTCTCCCTTATTGTTTTTGTATTTTTGTTGTTTTATTGTTTGTCTCTCTCTCTCTCTCTCTTTCTCTCTCATTTACCAAATTTAATCTTTCCTACTTCTTCTTCTTCTTCTTCTTCCTCTGTTATCCTGTTATCCTCTCTTCTCCCACCTCCCACTTTCATCACATTCTAACTCTCTTCCCTTCAAGTTCTTTGTGGGAATGATTTTCGCTTTTCCTTTATTCCAAATTTATTCTCCATTTCTTCCCTTTCTCCTTTGATTTATTTGTGTCTGTCTGATTCACTATCTCCCCTTATTCCCCTCACTCTCTCTGTCTGTCTCATCTTTCCCCTCTTCCTCTTTCATTCCTTCTCCCTCTATCTCTCCTTCTCACCTACACCCTCATCTTCTCCTTCACACTCACCCTACACTCGTTATTTTAATTTCTCTATCCCTTTCTCTGCGTCTCTCTCTCTCTACCCTCTTCTCTTCTCTCCTTTCTCTGTGTCCGTCAGTTAGTGGCCTCTCTCCTTCACCCCTTTCTGAAACTTTCATTTATTTTGCTTTCCCCTCTTTCTCTCTCTCTCTCTCTCTCTCTCTCTCTCTCTCTCTCTCTCTCTCTCTCTTTGTAGTGATTTTCTCTCTCTATCTTTCTCTCTCTGCCCCAGTAACACACACACACACACACACACACACACACACACACACACTCACACACACACACACACACACACACACACACACACACACACACACACACACTCACACACACACACACACACACACACACACACACACACACACACACACACACACACACACACACACACCGCTGTACTCCAGAGAGCTGCCTGTATCTGCGTGCCCATTGTTCTTATTGGCCCGCTGTCTCTGTCTTATCGGGACGGGGCGTTGATGGGGGAGGAAGGGGGTGTAAAGGGGCGAAGAGGGGCGATGAAGAGGCGAGGGAGGGGTGTAGAGGGGCGAAGAGGGGCGATGAAGAGGCGAGGGAGGGGTGTAGAGGGGCGATGAAGAGGGCGGGGAGGGTGTGGGGGCGATGAAGAGGCGGGGAGGTGTGGGGGCAGAGGGGCGATGAGGAGGGTGTAAAGGGGCGAAGAGGGGCGATGAAGAGGCGAGGGAGGGGTGTAGAGGGGCGAAGAGGGGCGATGAAGAGGCGAGGGAGGGGTGTAGAGGGGCGATGAAGAGGAGACGTCCCCACTGTTGTCTTAGGCCGTGGAGAAGGTATAATCAATTCTCTGTCAGATGGTGTTTAGAGATCACCAGCTGTCAGTGACGTTGTTGGTTTATGAGACAGACAGACAGACGCATTTAAAGCTATACCACCCATCTCTAGTAGTGGCGGGGAATAAAAGAAAACGGAACAGATTCACGTTTTCTGTTACCCTCTGCTGTAAGACTGACAGAGATATACCAATAATAATATAAGGCTTTCTGGTCTATTTATCTTATCTAACCTAAATTCAGATTATCCAAGTGAAAGCTAAAATAAATCCAAATCTAACCTAACTTAAGCTAACCTAACCTAACCTAACCTAACCTAACCTAACCTAACCTAACCTAACCTACATAACCTAACTTAACCTAACCTAACCTAACCTAACCTCTCTCTGCATGTCTGCCTATCTTTGTATGATTTATTGTCACTCTATTTATCTGTTTGTGTGTCTCTGTGTCTCTCTGTCTGTCTGTAAGGAGGAGGTGAGGGATCTGGTCAACGCCATACCGTCTGAGGGATCTGGTCAACGCCACACCGTCTGAGGGATCTGGTCAACGCCACACCGTCTGACCCGCTCTCTGTGGCCGGATATTAAACGCAGGACAAACATCGTATTTTTCTTGTTACGTTTAAAACCTTCACTAACTGACAACCTCAATTAAGTGACATTAATGATGGTTCTAGAGTGACTTAGTGTTCGGCTGTCGTAACGTAATCATTGGTAAGTGTTCAGTGTCGTTGGTAAATTCGGCCTAAAATAATTGTTTATGTTTTACAGTTTTGGTATTTTGGGATTTTTTTTGTTTTGAACGAGGATTTTATAAATACATTCCTTTAAGTATTCTAGATCCTTTTGTTTCTGTTATTTAGTTTATTTTGTTAAGTTTATCGTTTAATAGATCCGTAAATATCATTCGTCTACTGTCACTATTAATTCTTCTTCTTCCCTAACTCAAAATCGTTGATATCCGATCTCTCTATAACGTGTTTTATGAGTCCTTTCACCTCTCCTGCCAGAAATGATTTAATATATAAAACTCCACAGTTGTGGACCAAAAAATTCCAGGATCTTTCCATTAAATGAATGACGGTGAGCTGAACGAAGTTGCCAAGTAAAGAAAATCTCTGGGTTCTCATTTTCAATTAGTGGACAAGATAGAAAAGTCCCCGATCACATTTCTGACGTTTTCTCTTACACCTTTGACAGTTCGAGTCTAAAGGAAAAAATAGTTATCTATTAACTTCGTATTATTGAAAAATTATGTTACAATGTTTACTAATTACAGTAAATGTATTTTTCATCCTTTTAATATTAATTACAATGAGATATATGAAAGTTTAAAGTACTTTGACGGATTTTTGTTTTGTTGTGAACGTAATTTCGGACAAGACATACGGCCAGTAATGATGACGATAATGATGACGATAATGATGACGATAATGATGATTGACGATGATGATAGTGATTGAAGATGATCATAATAATAATAATGAGTGATGATTTTTCTGAAAACATTAATGAGGAAAATGTACAGTACACGTTTTACTGAACGCTGTAAACTCCTCCCATGGTTCAATAACATCACTAAACATGTGTCCACACTTATCCTGCGGCTGTCAGCTCGTCAAAGCCTCTTGAGACTTGACTGTAGGACGCTGAGGAGTTGTTACAGGACTCCTGAAGCCGAGAGGAGGGACTCATCTTACTAAAGGACTGACTGAAACGAGATCCTTCATGGCGCATCATAACGTAACAGTCTTTTATATGACAACAAGTAGGTGTGTTATGGTGACACTGAGGCCATGTAACACTACTACTAACACCGTCACCATCACCACTACTACACCACTACCATCGTCACCATTACAGCACAATACACTCACCAAACGTCAGGAATGAGGCGTGGTTCACCATCCCGGAGTATAGTGATGGCCAGGACCCATCATAATCACCATCATTATTCACTGTATTTAATTTCCATTGTTGGAGTCTCTCACGAACTCCTTCTCACTGTTACCAACGCCCTGGCACCGAAACACCTCTACCAAACTCAACCATTTCTATCTGGTAATAATGGCTTTGGGTGAAATATCATATACATTTGTGGTTTATATTATAGGGATTTATATAGTGGGTGTTGAAGAGATAGGGAGGATGGGTCAGAATGGTAAATGTATATAAAGGGATAAAACCCGATGTGGCAGTAGTGTCACGTCGTGGAGGGGGCAGACCATGTCCTTGTTAGGGGAAAACGGACGAGCTGTTTTGGGGGAAATTTCACGGTTTTAGGGAAATTCTGTACAGAGAGAGAGAGAGAGAGATGATATGTATTTCACGATGCTAATATTTTACTAAACATTAAAAATCAATTATTTACCAAAGTCAATCCTCCTCCTCCTCCTCTTTCTCTTCCTCTTCCTATCTCCAATCCCTCTTCCTTCTCCTCCTCTCATAATGCAGTTGCCGTGTCTTACCTCACCCCTCCCCTACCTCACCCCTCCCCTACCTCACCTCCCCTACCTCACCTTCCCTACCCCACCCTCTC
>NW_024741614.1:217500-242500 GCF_018991925.1 Homarus americanus | reverse complement strand
CCAGGGTGCTTCAAGATGTTCTCTACATCTGCCTTATTAGCTACGATGATGCTCGAGCGCTCTCTCTCTCACTCTCTCTCTCTCTCTCTCTTTCTCTCTCTTTTTGCTGTGTGACTTTCTCTCTTCTCTGTTTGTCTCCCTCTATATATTTGACTGTCTCTCTCTCTCGCTCTTTCATCTCCCTCTTTCGCCTTTTTTCTCATCTCCTTGTTTAGTATTTGTTCCTATTCTCCCCCTCCTCCTGCCCCCTTCCTCTTCATCCCCCTCTTATCTCTTCCTCCCGTTGGTTCTTCATCGTCACTTATTTTTATTTCTTCTTCTTCCTTTTACTTCCAACCTATTCTCCTCTTCTCTCCTCTTCCACTCTCCTCCTCACACCCCTACATCCTCCACCCCACCTCCTCCTCCCCCCCCCCTTCCTCCTCCACCCCCTACCCTCCTCTCCTCCTCCTCACCCCTACATCCTCTCCACTTACCTCCTCCTCCCCCCCCTTCCTCCCTCCCTCACCCCTACCCTCCTCCTCTTCCTCCCTCCTCACCCTACATCCTCCACCCCTACCTCCTCCTCCTCCCCCTTCCTCCCTCCCTCACCCCTACTCCTCCTCCTCCTCCTTCCCCTTCCTCCTCCTCACTCCCCTACCTCCTCCTCCTCCTCCTCCTCTCCCTCTCCTCCCTCCTCGCCCCCTACCTCCTCCTCTCCCCCCTTCCTCCTCACGAGATACTATCGATCCTCTTTATCTTCATTAGAGGGGAGGCGGTGATCCAGGGATGTTTTAACGATGAAGACTCCTTGATCCTCCTTCAGTCGGGTCTGATCCTCCTCTCTGAAGGGCGCGGGGCCAGAGGGCGTCTCCTGCCTGCGTGACTCTCCCCCCTCCCCTCCACAATGCCCTCCCTTCCTCTTTACCCTCCAATCTCCCTCTTTCCATACCCTCCTTACTCTCCCTTACTCCATACCCTGCTCACCCCCTTCCTCCTCCTCCCCCTCCTTCTCCTCACACCCCCACCTCCTCCTCTTCACCCCCACCTCCTCCTCGTCAGGTACAGAGGGTCGTGATTACTGGCTAACATGGTCAACAGTGGGTCGTGGTACTGGTCATGTTCTGTCGTTTACACTACTATTAATAATAATAATAATAATAATAATATTATTATGACTGGCTGTATGACGGTTAATCCTGCAGCTCTAACTTCTTCCTTAACTTTGTAATAAAATAAATGTGAAAAATCCAAACGAATAATAAACTGAAACGAACATATTTTTCTGACATTAAACTTTCAAGAAATTTAAAATAGATTTGAACTTATTAAAGAAATCCCTATAAGACAAATATCACACAACAATTTAATACTACTACTACTACTACTACTACTACTAATAATAATAATAATAATAATAATAATAATAATAATAATAATAATAATAATAATAATAATAATAATAATAATAATAATAATAATAATAATAATAATAATAGCAATATAAAGTCTTTATTAAAAACTTATAAAAGCAAAGAACAAAATAATTATGAAGAAACAATAATGACAAAGAAAAAGAAAACGGGTGAGAGTCACTAGGGTGGGAAGACTTCCTTAAGGGATAACTAAAGAGAACCATAAATAACATGTTGGCGCGTCGCAGCTGCCGCCCGCTCAACTCACTAAAGACTTTATCATTAGGGAAAGGAAGTGGGAGGCGCCCGAGTTTGGCTCTGCGTTTATTGATTATTTACCTTATGAGTTATGGCCAATAATGCTTATTTCTCAATTAGTCTCAGAATGTATGGGAATGACGGAGTAAAAATTGACCTCCCGAAAGTTAAGCTGTAAAACTGTCGTGGATTTTGAGAGTTGAAGGAAAGAAATGAAGATAATTTGGAGTGGAAAAATAAAGTTGAATTGGAGAGAAGAAATAAAGATAACTTACATAAAGTTTTTTACCCGAATTTATATAAACCAGCTGGTGATGAGATAAAAGAGGTGAGGGGGAGAAAGTTAATCTAAGTTTTGGTGTTAGATCTACGGTGATGGTAGAGGTGTGTATCAGGTATAATAATACAGTAAGATATATCAATAACTCAGGTGGTTGTAGTTACCTCATGGTGTTGTAGATGATTGTAGTGATTAACATAGGGCGTTGTTCTTATCTAAACTCAGTGTGTTGTTGTGACTTGTTGTGAGTGAGGGGCTGACTTGTTGTGAGTGAGGGGCTGACTTGTTGTGAGCGCGGGGCTGACTTGTTGTGAGTGAGGGGCTGACTTGTTGTGAGTGAGGGGCTGACTTGTTGTGAGTGAGGGGCTGACTTGTTGTGAGCGCGGGGCTGACTTGTTGTGAGTGAGGGGTTGGTATTGGTGTTGTAATAGTTTTAGATCAGGTGAAAGGGAGGTTGTGGTGATGATGGTGAAGAAGAAGAAGAAGAAGAAGAAGAAGAAGAAGTCTTATCAATATTTTCCGGCTGACAGTCTTAGGAAAGAAAATGTTTGTTGAAAGTTGTGACCAGCCGTTACTGGGTCTCTCTCTGTTTATATATCTCTCTGTCTCTCTCTGTTTATCTATGTCTGTCTCTCTTTGTCTCTGTCTAGCTGTCTCTTTCTGTCTCTTTGCCTACCTATCTCTCTCTATTTCTCTCTCTTTCTCACCCCCGTTTGTCTCCCTGTCTCTATTGTTGTCTGTCTCTTTCTGTCTTTATCTCTGTCTGTCTCTGTCTTTATCTCTGTCTGCCTCTCATTCTCTCTCTCTCTCTCTCTCTCGTCACAGCCACGCGGACGTAACACAGTAGCACAATACATTAACAAAGACACATAATAACACAGATGTAACACGGACACGTAACACATATGTACCATGGACATATCACGTTGCCGGGGTGGGAGGACATGGGTGGTGGGACATGGGTGGTGGGACATGGGTGGGAGGACATGGGTGGTGGGACATGGGTGGTGGGACATGGGTGTGGTGGACATGGGTGTAGGGACATGTGGAGACATGTAGGGACAGGGGTGGAGGACATGGGTGGTGGGACATGGGTGGTGGACATGGGTGGAGGATGGGTGGTGGGACATGGGTGGAGGATTACGGGTGGTGGAACATGGGTGGTGGGACATGGGTGGTGGGACATGGGTGGTGGGACATGGGTGGTGGTGGTCAGATATGAAGGGCCAACTAGGATGTTTTATTCATGGGATGGCACCTTCCTCAACGAGTGGCCCTCTGGTGCCATGGCCCTCCTCCCTGGCCCTCACCCGCCCCCCAGGCCCTCAACCAAGAGATGCTGGAGACCTGACTGAGATATAGAGATACAGAGAGACAGGATAGTATACATACATACATACATACATACATACATACATACATACATACACACATACATACATACATACATACATACATACATACATACATACATACATACATTTACACTGTATGCTGTATATGTGACAGTGTATATGTTTTAATGTGTATGTATGCATGTATGTATGTATTCTCTCTCTTACACACACACATGTATCAATACCTATACATCAATGTGTGTAAATTTCCCCCACCTATTTATATAAACTCACGTGTATATATCCGTACACACACACACACACACACACACACACACACACACACCTGCTATTTCCCGCACCACTACCTGTGTATCAGAGTTAATTAATGTCACCACAGCTCTTGTAAATATAAAAAAAATATTATTGCTCCTACCACTAACTGTCAGGGCGAGCGAGGCAGATGTTCCGACCAGTGTGTTTACATCTGTCAGCTGATAATGGAGGTCGGGGGTGAGGGGGTGAGGGGTGAGGGGGAGGAGGGAGGGGGAGGGTTAAATCTCTCTCTCTCTCTCTCTCTCTCTCTCTCAATCACTACCTGCTACACTCGCCGCCAAGCAAAAAGCAGAGCTATTAATTCAGCCATTCACACGCCGTCACCACCATCAATACTCCTGCCAGCACCACCAGGCGCCACGCTGATTGGACGCCAAGCCAAGATTTTGTCTTGTGACGTAACAGACGATACGGGCTGTGATTGGTTGGTTTACGTTGTTTATGTGTGCTTTGATTGGTCAGTTTTCGTCTGTTTACATTAGTGACGTCGACTGTGGTTTAAAATTATTGTAATTCGGTTTCTTTGTATAGGGGAATATGTGTAATAATAATATAGAATAAAAATAAGTTTATCTAGGTGAAAAATGATGAGAAATGAGTAAAAATGAGAACTTAATGACGATATTTTGTTGCTTAAAGTAAGGTAATACAAGGCGAGGGAGATCGTGACGTCACTAGTTGCCTCGTGTATGATAACAACAGATAACACCCCCATACCCCTCCTCCACCCCCTCCACTCACCTGTCTCCCCTCCCCCACTCACCTGTCTCCCCTCCCCCACACCTGTACATAAACCGGTTCATAATCACGTCCTAATTATCTAATAAACAGTCGGATATATTTCTTTTTATTTCTGTCAGTGTATGTCTGTGTCTGTCTGTGTCTGTCTGTGTCTGTCTGTGTCTGTCTGTGTCTGCCTGTGTCTGTCTGTGTCTGTCTGTATGTGATCCTTCAAGTGTCTGTATGTGCACTGCATGTCTGTTCATATGTCTGTTAATGCTTTTTGTATTTTTTGTATAAGTTTTATCTGTAGGGGTGGGGCTGTGGTGGTGGTGGGGTTGGGTGGGGTGGGGTGGGCTGGGGTGGGGTGGTGGGTGGGCTGGTGGTGTGTGGGCTGGGTGGGTGATGCAGAGGTGAGGATTTGTTGTTGGAGGGAAAGAGGGTGAAGAAAGGCTAGAGGAGGAAGGGAGAGTTATGGTTCTCAAGGGGAGGAGGAGGAGGAGGGGAGGAGGAGGAGGGAGGAGGAGGAGAAGGGAGGAGGAGGAGGAGGAGGAGGAGGAGGAGGAGGAGGAGGAGGAGGAGGAGGAGGAGGAGGAGGAGGACAGACAGACAGACAGACAAACAGGCAGACAGACAAACGGACAGACAGACATATAGACAGACAGACGGTGTGGTTGGTGCGGCCGCTGGAGTGTGTGTGGCTGATTGTCTCTGAGAGATTGGCACGACTGTCCTGAGTGTGTGTGTGTGTGTATGTGTGTGTGTGTGTGTGTGTGTGTGTGTGTGTGTGTTACAAGTCTCTCATCAGGAGCTAAACATAATCACTTCACAAAACATCTCAGCTGACTCCTTCATCCCACAACGGTGAATTAAAACACCAAAACCTGAAATAAACAGAAAAAAAACACCAAATTATCTACGTGGACAAGCAATTCAAACTTTTTTCCCGTATTTAAATAAACTTTGGTCATTAAAACAGCGGATGTTTGGGAGGGAACAAGTTACAGGTCTCCATAGATGTGACGGCCCCCACCAACACTCACCCAAGCTTGTGATTATTGCAGCCATTGTAGGGTAGAGGTCCGGAACACTGCTGATTCTGTGTCTGTGTGCGTATTGGAGACGTCAATAGTGTGTGTATGTGCTTATAGGAGAAGTTAATAGTGTGTGTGTGTGTGTGTGTGTGTGTGTGTGTGTGTGTGTGTGTGTGTTTACAAGAGACGTCACAGTGTGTGTGTGTGTGTGTGTGTGTGTGTGTGTGTGTGTGTGTTGTTTACAAGAGACGTCAACAGGTGTGTGTGTGTGTGTGTGTGTGTGTGTGTGTGTGTGTGTGTGTGTGTGTGTGTGTGTGTGTGTGTGTGTGTGTGTGTGTGTGTGTGTGTGTGTGTGTACAGGAAACGTTAAAGTTCTTCCTCGCTATATCAGCCATAACTCCTCAAGATACCAACAACAGACTTCATAAAACATGTCAACAAAACAACCACCACCACTACCACCAGCGTTCCAATAATATACCGAGTCAGTAATTACCCCAGTAAGAGACTTTTGTGGATATATCAGCTAGAATAACCTCAATAAGTCTCCCGAGTTAATGCATTTTTAATCTAATTCTGAATATCCAAATAATTTACTCTTGTCGGTGAGCTTCAGTCCTGAACTATTATCAGTAAAGTTTATATGTAATGAAGACTTTACTTTATGTTATGGAGCATGAGGCCAGCTGGTCATGTCCCGCTCATGCAGTGTAAAGTTTAGTGTGTGAGTGTGTGTGTGTGTGTGTGTGTGTGTGTGTGTGTGTGTGTGTGTGTGTGTGTGTGTGTGTGTGTGTGTGTGTGTGTGTGTGTGTGTGTGTGTGTGTGTGTGTGTTTACAAGAGACGTCAACAGTGTGTGTGTGTGTGTATGCAGTTATACACACACACATACACACCCCCTCCTGCAACAAACAAACCTCCTCTTACCATTAAATTCTCTCCCCTACCTCTTCCCTGAACATACACCCCTCCCCCTAAATCCTTCCTCCTCCCCCCCTAACTCAGACCTCCCTCCTAAATCACCCCTCCCTTACATCTCTCCTCCTGTCTTCACACCTGCCCTGCCCTCCCCAACACCCCACCCCACTTCATACACCCCTCCCTATACATTAATATGCGGGGGGCGTGGGAGGGAGGGGTGGAGAGGCTGGGAGGGCGGTGAGGGCAGAGAGGGCGGACGTGGGCGTAAGGAGGAAGGAGAGGGGGTGGGGGTAGGAGGAGAGGAAAGGAGAGGGGAGGTTTAGGGGTGGAGGGTGGATGAGGAGGGGGATAGATGTGGGGTGGGGGAGAAAGGAGGTGTAGGGAGGGTGCTAGGAGGAGGGAGGGGAGGGGGGGACATGGGAGGCTAAACCCTTGATAGATGGCGGATCAGAGACGCCCTTGATTATAATGTCCTGTCTTGCCTAACCACACACACACACACACACACACACACACACACACACACGGTCTTAGAAGGAGGATGGATGACAAACGAAAATATACACAACACGGTATTTGATAAAACAAACAAACTAACAAACAAACAAACAAAAACAAACTGAAAAAACAAGAATAAAAAAACCTAAAACAAACGTAAACAAACATGGCCACTGTCATAAAAAGATTAACACAAACAAACAAACAAACAGCGGCTCCCTTGACCACTACAACTACCGCACGTGGCATAACCTTATTTGCATATTCACGAATCTACATGTTACTTTATATGAGAGAGAGAGAGAGAGAGAGAGAGAGAGAGAGAGAGAGAGAGAGAGAGAGAGAGAGAGAGAGGTAGAGGTGAGGTAGAGGTGAGGTAGAGGGGGAGAGGTAGAGGTGAGGTAGAGGTGAGGTAGAGGGGGAGAGGTAGAGGTGAGGTAGGTTCTTGTGAATGTCCAGGTATTTTTAAAAAAAAGTTTCGTCAAGTCAATTAAGAATTTTTATCTCAAAACTCTAACCTAAAACTTTGTCCCACGAGATAAAGACGAAAGAAAAAGAACAAAAATGAGATAAGTGTGCTGAGAATGTGTCATCGTTTTCGTAAATCCGTTTCTCCCTTACAAGAACGATGGCGTTATGTTTGTTTATTAGTCGGCGGAGGCGGGAGGAGCGATCGTGTGTAGATGGATTATTTCTCTCTCTCTCTCTCTCTCTCTCGGTAATCCCCACACCTTCACAATATACGTTAATACCCGCTGCTGCACTAATCACCAGGTAATTAGCCATACCAGGTAATATTGAGACACCTGGGATATTACCTGTCCATAATACCTTCCTGGATGCCTCATTCACTCATCTCTTCAACTAATTACTCAACTAAGGGCTGGATCAACTCATTTTTACGGGGGGGAGGGGAAGATTGCAGCTGTGAAGCGATGATTATATGTCTGGCAGTGTGTGTGTGTGTGTGTGTGTGTGTGTGTGTGTTTGTGTGTGTGTGTGTCTGTGTGTGTGTAAATCCTTGTTTGGCTGCAGTTTCATAGGACTAACTTAGACAGACAAGCAAACAAACAAATGAACTAAGCTTCGCGTATTAAACAACTTAACAAACACACAAATAAATAAATAGATAGACAATTTCCTGCTCACAACTAACAAACGACAGACAAACACAACAATGACAGAAGACACATTTAATAGCCAGTTAACGCGGCGGGGCATCAACAGTGAGAGCTATTCCTCATCCTTACTTTAATAGGAAAATCCCGTGATACAAGAGACTGCGTTCATTGTCCTTAATAACAGCGTAAAATACCAGGAAAATATGACAAGATCTATGACATTAAGAAGGTAAATTATACACAGAAAATGGATGAGATGTCTCCGTTTTCTCTGATAAGTTATACAAAGAAAACGTATATAGTCTCCGTTTTCTATGATAAATTGTACACAGAAAATGGGTAAGAAATCTCCGTTTTCTCTGATGGAAGTTTTTGAAGGGGTAACTATAATATAAATAAGAGACTCTCTCCCTAAAAATCACCAAAGTTTTCTCGTTTTCATTATCTACACCAGATTGCTCGAGGCTTAGTTTTCCCCTGTCATCTGATTACACTTAAAAAAAAAAGAAATCGACAGGAAAGAAATGAAAGAAGGTATAAATGCCCAATGAGTAAGAAAGATAAGATAGAAGTTATGAATGCCCCTTCCTATCTGTCAAATCAGTAAGAATGAAGTGAAAGAAGCTATAAATGCCCTCCTCCTTAAAGATGAATGAAGTAAACACACACACACACAAATCAGTGAAATCAGTAAGAAAGAAATGAAAGAAGGAATTAATACACACCCCCTTTCCAGACCTGATGAAGTGACTCCCTCCCCCCATCTTCCTTACGATGTGGCGGAGATAAAATTAAGCCGCGAAAAATCTCACATTTTATCGGTCATTTTCCATATTCTTGGTACACATTTTCCTCCGGTCTAATAGCCTCGCTGGGTCATCCATTCACACAGGGTTGCCGATTTGCATTTTAAGTTTCAAAGTTTCTGAAAAGTGGACTTGCCTTATGGTTTCACAGAGAGTCCCCGAGCTGTTGGTGGGGAGGGGGATGGAGGAGGGGAAGGAGAGGGGGGATGGTGGGGGATGGGGGCCAAGAGGTCACGGGGGAGAGGGTGAGGGTAAAATTTGACTTCTTGAACTTAGAAAAAAAGGCCATTGAGAGTCTCTATTTGGTGGATTAAGTTGATAGATAGACCTTGGGAAAATACTTAAATATTCGGCACATTAATGGGACGACGTGGCATCCGCTGCTGAGTCATGTTGCCATACGATGCTCACCATAATATTAGAGCCATTTGTCACGGTATAAATGACGGCAGCCAAAAGGTGATATATTTTTAATGTTTATTTTATACGTGATGGGAAATTTTCTTGTATTGTTTGTGGTTTTTTTTGAGGGGACGGGGGCTGTGTGTGTGTGTGTGTGTGTGTGTGTGTGTGTGTGTGTGTGTGTGTGTAATGACTTAAATCCTACCTAACATTCAATACCTAGTCCTCAGGTATGGCCGTCATTTGTTTTATATATAACATTTGAGACAATTAAATAGTTTCTTACGATAATTCTTTGACAAATTACAATCTTTGAGACTTAACTAATTAACGTCAATTTCCCCTAACTAATGATGTAATAACGTAATTGACTCATTTAGTTAAGGTACAGTATATCACATATATGGGAATCAACATGGCGTGGGTATTGTACCAGGACTCTATTGTATTTTATTATCTATTATCCAGGTTAATTTACGGAGTGTTCAGAGTCCGGATGGTCGATACTCTAAGGCATTAATTGGGTGATGGCAACTGGAGGGGAGTGTTGTCATAACTGTTCTCTTTATTAGTACGTTCATTTGTTATTCTATACGTGCCTGCAAGACCCACATGAGACCTCTGTACAATGATTCTCCTCCACTGATACCAGATAAAACTAAGGTGAGACCCCCCCCGTGAACCCTGACCCTGGCCACATATTCTCTGAGAGCGGCCATGGGCGTTTACACCACAAAATGCCTCACCTCCCGACCTGGCTGAAGAACCGCCAAATTGGTGGCTGACTCAACGTGGCGGAAAACCACCCGTATGTGACCTGACTACCAGCCTTCCCGCCCTCCTGACGAGAAAATTTTTAGTTCCCGGAGGATATATTCTTCCAGGATAAATGTTTTCTTGGTCAATGACGAGCTAAGACGACAGGCGCATACCAGCGGAAGTAACCGCGGATCAAGAGGGAGGGAGACGCGAGAAGCATTGAGCGCCATGTTGGGGAGGCCATCACGACCACTGGCTGATGCTCACTTCTTTCTTTATCTGAGTCTTGTTGCTTTTAATATTTCTTACTTTATATTTAACTTCCAGATTACTTATGTCTCCGTTTATTCTCCAAATTCGAATGCTTTGTTCACGATTCGTAAATCATCATAAGCCTATATTCTGTTTATCAGTGTGAAAAATACCACGTAATTACGGATTTGCTGAAGAATCAACAAAATCCTCTGAGGACTATTATCTCTGGATGTAACGGATGAAGCTAACCTAAAGTTGTATTTTTTTAAACCTGATAATTATTTCCCGCATCTCTTGTGTTTTACGTCCAGCTCACACAACCTCAGCATCCATCTTCATTATATGTCTGGTAAGGAAAAATAAAACCAATTAAGGATTTACTCAGAAATAACCCAAAAGTGAGACTCTCTGAGGACGATCATAGGTAACGAATGAAGCGAATCTTGAGTTAATGTTTATTTTTCTTGACTCGGGTCGTTTTTATCCCGCCTCTTGTTAACTCCGGCTCGCGTTACAGAATTTCTCGATACCGTAATTAAGTTATTTCTGCTATTTTTGTTGTTGTTGTTGAAGCAGCGGCAGCGAATTACTGGGACGTAATAATAATAATAATAATAATAATAATAATAATAGAGATGGTAGTTGTGGCCATTGGTACAGGTGTAATGTGTGTGTGTGTGTGTGTGTGTGTGTGTGTGTGTGTGTGTGTGTGTGTGTGTGTGTGTGTGTGTGAGAGTTTTAATTTCGGGTTCTGTCTGTGCCATCATAATTCCTGTCATTCAGCATCTGTTCATTATTTCCCGTCTCTTTTTTCTGGCCTATATAGGTCTGTTTTGTCATGCCTAAATCTAAATTAAGGCAAGAGGCGGAGGCACTAAATGAGGGAGTGAACATAGGTAGGGAGAGAGAGAGAGAGTGAGAGGAAGGGTTGGGAAGTACGCTTAGTCTGTCTGTCTCTCTCTCTCTCTCTGTCTCTCTCACATATGAAGGGACTGGAAAGAGAGGTAGGGAGAGAATGAGAGGGATAGACATCGAGAGAGAGTGAGAGAGAGAGAGAGAGAGAGAGAGAGAGAGAGAGAGAGAGAGGTACACGGGGGTCGTGTCGGCTGTGACATGGTTCTAAATTATTTCCAGCCGACGGTCGGACGGAAGGCGAGGTGATGTAGGCAGCTCCGACACACGCCCGCCCGAATTAATGTTCGTGTAGCGAAGTCTTCAAAAAGATCCAACAATATTACTCGGGTTTACTAAATGATTTTTATTATTTCATAGAGAACCAGTTTATGCTTCGTTCCAACATTATTTTGCTGCGTTCCTAAATTAATTTCCGTGTATTAAAGTCTTTACAAAGTTCCAGCACGATATTTTATGATTTTAATCTTTATTGAAATGTTTACGGGGTTCTAATATTATTTTCGTTGAGGATAAAATTAATTCGTTGGTTATTTTAGTCTTTACAAAGTTCCAACATTATATATATATATATATATATATATATATATATATATATATATATATATATATATATATATATATATATATATATATATATATATATATATATATATATATATATATATATATATATATAAAAGATTTAATTAATTTTTCATTTTGTATTAAAACATTTACTGAGTTCCCGCAATATTCTGTTACTTTCCTTATTTCTTCCCCCTACCGTGAACACTATAAGTTCCAACATTATGTTAAGGGTGAATAATATCCCCTTATTTCCTAAAGTGTATAAACTCTCCTAAAATCCCGATAATACAAATAAAATCCCCAAAACAAATACATATGAAGTCCTCCAAAATCCCTCAAATTATAAAAATGGGAGAAAATTTAAAAACCCACAAATAAATAAATATAATAAAAACAAAACGTAAACAAAAAACCAAACAACAAAAACAAAAAAACAAAACCAAGAAAACGAAAATAAAGAATAAACACGAAACAAAAATACTCCCATGACCCGAGTTGACCTCTTGACCTGTCTTGTGACCCTCAATCTTGACCCCGAGGACTAGAATGCGTCTTGGCACACTTGTTCAGGTTATGAGACATGTTCAAGTCAAGTTTCATTAGAATGTCTTTGTTGGTACGAGACTTACTGCTTTGGGGAGGTCAAAGTCATGACCCCTTGACCTCTCGTGACCTCTGACCTTGAGCTTGACCTATGATGACCTTCAACGCTCAGTTGTAGTGTATTTTGGGGAGGAAAAGTTTATACATGTACAGATGGACAGATAGATAGATAGATAGATAGATAGATAGATAGATAGATAGATAGATAGATAGATAGATGGATAGATAGATAGATAGATAGATAGATAGGGACTGACAGACAGATAGACATAAAAACAGACAGACAAACAGATAGACAAACAAACAGACAGATAAACAGGCTGACAGGGAATGACATACAGAGAGATAGACAGAAATATAGATCGTAAAATAGACAGAAATAATGACAGTAATACAGACAGACAGACAGGAAACAGTCCAACTGTATATATCAGTCTTTATTATATTCCCCTTTATTGTATACCATTAATTATCTCTCCCACGCCCACCACGCCTCTCCCACGCCCACCACGCCTCATCCGCCCACCACGCCTCACCCACGCCCACCATGCCTCACCCGCCCACCGCCTCACCCACGCCCACCACGCCTCACCCGCCCACCATGCCTCTCCCGCCCACCACGCCTCACCCCGCCCACCACGCCTCTCCACGCCCACCACGCCTCACCCACACCCACCACGCCTCACCCACCCCCGCCTCCCCACCCCACGCCCCACCACCTCACCACGCCCACCACGCCTCACCCCGCCCACCATACCTCACCCCGCCCACCATGCCTCCCCCACGCCCACCACACCTCCACCCCCCACACCCCACCACACACACCTCACCCCACCCACCATGCCTCACCCCACGCCCCACCACACCCTCTCCCACGCCCCACCACGCCCCTCACCCCACCCCACCACGCCTCACCCCACACCCACCACACCTCACCCCTTCCCCACACACTTTCCCACCCCACCCCTGCCCATACCTCTCCCACGCCCACCACGCCTCTCCCACGCCCACCACGCCTCACCCACGCCCACCACGCCTCTATCTATCTATCTCATTTCATATCCCATCCTCAATCGTCATCTTACACAACCATTGGCTGACTTCCTGAAACATTTCCACCAATCATAAGACTTCTTACCCGAGGATGTTTATATTATCCTCCAATCATGGGCGTTCGTGCTTATGATCCAGCCAATGAGAAGGACTATAACTTTTGTTTACCTCATCATCCAATCAGAGACTTAGGTACATGTCTTCTAGGCGGGTTTCCACGGTGTTCTAGCCAATGAGAGAAGCGCTGACCATTTATTCAGGTGACACGTCCCATGTCTCGTCTTGTTTATAATTCACTTAATCCGGAGTGTTTTGAGGAGGTGAAGAAGGTGATGATGACCCTGTAGGTGAGGTGAGGTGAATGAATGGTGAATAGTGAGAATGAGGTAGTGAGTGAGAATGAAGTGAGTGTGAGGTAATGTAAGAGTGGTGGTGAGAATGGAAATAGAATGTTGGTACGTCTCTCTCACTTAACCTGTTCTTGTTCTCTTCTCTTTTCTATTGTTTTTTTCTTCTTTTTTTTCTGTGTGGTCAACCTCCTTTCCTCCATCCCCACCATTCCTCCTCCAACCATTTAAGTCACACTTCCTCACCCTCCCCCTTCCTTCCACCTCTCACTTCCTCCTCTCCTCACCTTCACCTCCTCCTCCTTCCTCACCTCACCTCCTCACCTCACCTCACCTTCTCCTCCTCACCACCTCCTCCTCACCTTCACCTCCCTCCTCACCTTCACTCCTCCTCCTCACCTCTCACCCTCCCTCCCCACCTCTCACCCTCCTCCCTCACCTCTCACCTCACCCTACATATCGTGGCTCATGTTGCTCATAACAAGGTCTTGTAATCAACCTCACCTCTACTGTACAAGACTATACTATTGTTTACTTGTTTACTTTGGTTGTTTGTTGGTATTTGTTGTTTAATTTTCCTGTTTATGTTTGTTATTTGTTTTTGTTGTTGTTTAGTGTTGTTACCTTTGTTGTTATTATTGTTTTCACTTGTTGTTTATTATTTGTAGTGTAGTTAAACGTGGGTTGAAATGACCAGAGTTTATTGTAAATTTATTACATATTTACAGTGAGTGTGGATGGGTGGAGGGTGTGGGTGGTCTGGGGGTTGTCGAAGGGTGTTGGAGGAGGTTGAGTTGGAGGGTGTTGAGGAGTGTTGGAGGAGTGTTGAGGTGTTGGAGGAGTGATGGAAGGATGGAGGTGCTGGGAGTGTTGGAGGGTTGGGGGAGTGTTGGAGGGTGATGGAGGAGTGTTGGAGGTGCTGGAGGAGGATGGAGGGTGCTGGGAGTGTTGGGGTTGGAGGTTGGAGGTGTTGGGGAGGTTGAGGTGTTTGGGGAGTGTTGGAGGGTGTTGGAGGAGTGTTGGAGGAGTGTTGGAGGGTGCTGGGGGAGTGTTGGATGGTGTTGGGGGAGTGTTGGAGGGGGTTGGGGGAGTGTTGGAGGGTGTTGGAGGGTATTGGGACGTTCTAAAACACCGAACTAACGAATCAAACAAAGAAACAAACAGAAACAAAATCCCTAACGTAAAAAACATCTTTGTCTACACGTATTCTCTCTCTGTTTACATGCTACTGTTTACACAACCACAAACAGATCCTCCAGCTTCCAGATTCCTCCGCTACAACGCTCGTCCGACAGATGGCAGCACATTAACCTAACCTAACCTAACCGCACCTAACCTAACCTACCCTAACCTAACCGCACCTAACCTAACCTAACCTAACCTAACCTACCCTAACCTAACTTAAAGTATTACCAGCTTGTAGTGTTGTGTTGCTATATACAAACGGGAGGGAAGTTGTGTTGGTTTGTGTACAGTGGAGTGGTGGGGAGTAGAGTGGAGTAATGTGGATTAAACTGGAGTGGAATAGAATGGCGTGGTGTGGAGTAGAGTGAAGTTGAATGGTGTACTGTTAAGTTGAGTGGAATGGGATGGAGTTATATGGAGTAGGGTGGACCAGTGTGGAGTAAGGTGGAATGCAATGGAATGGAGTAATGGAGTAACTCATCTCATTCATGTTGGGGAGTGTTAGAGGGAGGGAGGGGGGGAAGGGAGGGACGGAGTGAGGGAGGGAGAGAGGGAGAGAGGGAGAGAGGGAGGGAGCCAGCCAGCCAGCCAGCAGACGTCTCAACTTAATATGCAAATTAGACAGTCAGGTATAGAGATTAAGGACTGGCTGGGGATAATTTGTATACAAACTGGTGACACGAGAGTAAATGTTGTGTTCTCATCGCCTCCTCTTTCTTATTTTACTTTGTTCACCCTTTTCCATTCCCTTCATTTATCCACCCTTTTCCATTCCCTTCGTTTATTTACTCTTTTCCACTCCCTTCATTTATTCACCATTTTCCATTTCCCTTCATTTTTTCCTTAATTCAACCCTTTTTCCTTTCCCTCTCTTTAATTAGCTTTCATTATCTTTTTTCAATCCAACACAAAATAGGGAACTGATAAAGACAAGAATTAATTCGTTTATGGAGAAAAATATGAGTTTAAGACATTGGTGGAAACACAAAACACTCATTAAATAACACTACTACAACACCTGCAACACACTACAACACCAACACCACACCCACACCACACAACACCAACACCAACACCAACACCACACCAACACCACACAACACAACACCACACACAACACCACACACAACACACACCACACAACACACTTACAAATATTCAACACCACACCTACCTTACACAACACCAACACCAAATACTTACACACGAACATAACACTACCCACACCACACACAACACTCATGTTCACACTACACCATACCTTATCACATACCACACAACACAACACAACACCAACACCAACACCAACACCACACCAACACCACACAACACCACACCACACAACACCACACAACACCAACACAACACCACACGTCCCTGGGTAATCACAACATTTACAAACATTGGTTTAGGTCAACAATGGTACACGTCACTCCCCTAACAACACAACACTGAGTAATTCTTCACTAAATGATGCCATACTGCCTTAACTACTGTCATAGTCTAGTTAATTAGCCATACAATTAGGTTATGTTAATGATTCTGACTATAGTCCATATATGGGTGTTGTATCTGTTTACCTCTGTTGTTTGGTGTTGTTGTTTACTCTTGTTGTTTATTGTTGTTGTTTACTTTGTTGTTTATTGTTAGTGTTTTCTTTTGTTGTTTACGTTTGTTGTGGTGACGTCATTCGTTGTAGCATCTGTAATGTAGTTAAACGTGGGTTGAATTTACCGTAGAGTTTATTGTTACTTTGATTACATATATACAGTGAGTGGGTACGGTGTGGGTACGGTGTGGGTGGTGTGGGTGCGGTGTGGGTGGTGTGTGATGAAGGGGATGAGTGGAATGTTAGGGGTAAGAGTGGGATGAGTGGGGTGAGTGGGATGAGTGGGGTGAGTGGGAGTGTTGAGGTGTGTTGTGTTTCCCTCTTCCTCCTTTTCTCCCTCACTGTTCTCTTCCTTCTCTCTCTCCCCCATTTCCCTCCTCTCCTCCCTCCTTTACCCCCCCAGAGAAACCATTACCCCTTAGAGTACCCATTGAAGAGGGGGAGGAGGAAGGACAGAAGCGTGGAGAGGAGAGAGAGAGAGAGTGAGAGAGTGAGAGAGCCAGTGAGGGAGGGAGGAAGGGGCCGAAGGAGGTAGAGAGGGAACAGCCTTTACACCCTCCTTCGCCTCCTCGTCCTTGAGAATATTTCGTGAAGGAAATTATCAGAATCTGGCTAAAGAAAGAAGTGAAAAATGAACGCCATCCTCCCGGCCCCTGAAGCTACAAAGGGCTGGCTGATGGATGACTGGCCGTTCCGTTTTCTTTGACGGTGATGGTGTTAGAGGGGGTACTGCACCAGACTGGATCACCCATGTATTATGTCGAATCCCGGGGTGCTTGAACGACTTGTTATACCCGCTGCTGAGAGGTGAAGTGAGAGGTGAGGGGGAAGAGGTGAGGGGAGGGGGAGGGGAAGAGGTAGGGGAGGGGGAGGATGGTTTAAGTGAGAAATTATCGTGATTGGGTCTCATGCGTGATTAAATAGCAAGGGAATTTAGTTAGTTAGGGTGATTAAATAGAGATGGTTAGTAAGGAGGAAGATGTGGATGACTGGTTCATAGATGTGGGATAGGGAGGGAGGGGCAGGGATGGAGGAGAGAGGGGGGTAGAGGGAGGAGAGGGAGGGTGGATGACGGGGGAGGCAGGATGGTGGGATGGACGAGATGGAGTGGTCGAGGAGGTTAGGATGGAGGGTTAGGATGGAGTGTTCTACCCGAAGTAAAGGTGAGAAGGAAGGATTTATAGTTGCCTGAGAGATGGATTGAGAGATCGACAGCGAGAGATGAATGATAAGAGAGAGACGCCCTGATGAAAGTGGGAGTGAGAGAATAACATAGAGGGTAGACGAGGGAGAGTAGACGAGGAGGGAGAGTAGACGAGGGAGAGTAGACGAGGGAGAGTAGACGAGGAGGGAGAGTAGACGAGGAGGGAGAGTAGACGAGGGAGAGTAGACGAGGAGGTGAGAGTAGATGAGGAGGGAGAGAGATGAGGGAGAGTAGACGAGAGGGCAGTGGTATTGGTGGGAGGGAGAGTGGATGAGAGGGAGAGTAGACGAGGGAGAGTAGATGAGAGGGGAGGAGAGATGAGGAGGGAGAGATTGAGAGGGAGAGGATGAGGGAGAGATGAGGAGGGGAGAGTAGACGAGAGGGAGTAGACGAGGGAGTATTTGAGAGGGAGAGTAGACGAGAGGGGAGAGTAGACGAGGAGGAGAGGAGACGAGGGAGAGAGAATGAGGGAGAGACGAGAGGAGAGACGAGGAGGGAGAGTAGACGAGGAGGGAGAGTAGACGAGGAGGGAGAGTAGACGAGGAGGGAGAGTAGACGAGGAGGGAGGATAGACGAGGGAAGGTGGATGAAGAGGGAGGATAGACGAACTAACTCCAGGAATCAAACAACAGCGACAAACAAACAAACAAACAAACAAACCTCGCGACAGAACTAAGATAAACGACTTATAACGACCCAACGACGACGACGACGACGACACATTAAGTGCTATAGAAGTTTGTGAAGAGAGGAAGGTCCATAACTGACCAATGAGAGGCGGGGATGGCCACGTCGTTGACCAATGAGAGGCGGTGATGGCCACGTCGTTGACCAATGAGAGGCGGTGATGACCGTCCAGTGCAAACTACCCCACAGGGCCAGGATGAAGCCAAATACAAACACAAATTAACAAAACTGTGTGATGAAGATTGTGGGGGTGGGGTGAGGAGGAGGAGGGAAGAAGGAGGAGGAGGAAACGTACGCAACCTCCACCCTTACGCAACCTCCACCCTTACACCAACCTCCACCCTTGCACCCAACCTCCACCCTTACATAGCCTCCACCCTTACACCCAGGCTCCACACACCCTTACAGCCTCCACCCCTTACACCCAGCCTCCACCCTTTTACACCCAGCCAAGTCATTGAATAAACTCTCCCATAAACTATCAATTATAACCGAACCATTATACATTATTGTTTGGCAGTAATTTCCAAACTTTCTTCCCTCTCCTGCGTGAAGTTTCCTCCCGTGCCCTCACCTCAAGTTCTTCACAGCAATATAAATCACTACCAAGGGAAGAAAAACACAGGGAAGAGGGAGGAATAGAAGGGTTATGCCTCGAGTAGGGGAAGAAGACACAACAGAAAACGGTCATTACTCAGTTGACATCACCACCAAAACAAAAACAAACATCAGCTGATATGTCTGACATGTTTTGACGTGTTGGTGGACTCTCTCTCTCTCTCTCTCTCTCTCTCTCTCTCTCTCTCTCTCTCTCTCTCTCTCTCATTCTATCTTATTTCTTATTACCTTGTGTGTGTGTAGGTTAGGTTAGGTTAGGTTACTCAATTACACCATCCATCAATATGTCTCTCATCACGGCAGGTATAGCTCACCTGTATAACGCCTCCTCTTCCTCCTCCTCCTCTCTCCTCCTCCTCCTACCTCCTCCTCTTACCTCTCCTCCCCTCCTCCTCCTCCTCCTACCTCCTCCTCCTCCTACCTCCTCCTCCTCTTCACACATTCGACTCAATTTTACGCCAGACTGAAGCGACATCGACCAACAAAATATTCGAAACGATTTCTACGGATAACCAATTGAAACTTTTCTGAGCTTTAGAATAAACTTTGGCCATAAAGAGAAAGGAAGGGATGTGTGGAAGGGGCGAGGCTGGCCGACCTCCCCTCACACAGACCTCGGGATGTTCCAACACTGTGTACTCGACCTTTTGTTCATTATAGACAGGTGGCGGTCTTTTAAAGGGATCATGACGATAATGACGAAAAATAAATAAAAATAAATAAAAACTATTAATTTTATTTGTAATTTTGTCTATGTTTTTTATAATGAAAAAAAGGAAAAACGAATAATTTCTTTGTAATTTTGTTTATTATGTTATAAATATTTATGAAAAAATAATTCTCATAGTTTTGTTATAATTTTAATAATAATGTTACGAATACATACTGTACATAAAAGAGGCTAAACATATCGATAATAATTCTTTCTAATTCTAACGTTACAATTATCTTTAAAAACTAATTACAATTTATTTTCTCTTAACTCTGAGAACAATATTGCGAATCCTTTACGATAATTTTATCTTATTAACATTTTTCTACTGAGAATTCTACTGAGAATTAACACAACACGCAGGAGGAGAAGAGTTCCAATATTGGACTCTCACCAGCCAACACAAATATGGTCCAGCATCTACGCGCGTAAATTCTCCCAACGTAATGTATTTTTAATCTAATTTTGAATCTTCCTTCCTCTCTCTCCAGTCCTGTGATATTCCTCTGTCGGGTCTTATTGCCAATATATTCAGGGATCTATGGAGAAAAAGGAACCATACCTGGGCCAAGATTCTCAAAGGATCTTACGGTAAATTTCTTGTCTTGCTGAGGATACGAGGATTAAATTTAAGGATATCACGTACGCTACGACACAAGGAGGCTGGGGAGGGGTGGAGATGGGGGGGGAGTTGGAGGATAGGGGTATAGAGAGGAGGGAGGGTCATTGAGAGAGGGGGATGGGGCAGGGGGTATAGAGTAAGGGGGGAAGGGCAGGGCGTGAGAGAGGAGGGGTGAGGGAGAGAAGTCATTAAGGTTCTGCTATTAAACCTAACACAACACTAAACTGATCTCCACCTAACACACATTTCTCTTCACAAACAAAAACACATAAAAACTTCCACCTCTAAGTTTAATATATCGAAATATATCCCACCAAGATGGCCGCCGATAACATTATTCTCAACTATAAAATAATCATATAAGAAAATCATATAAACATTCCCGCTATCATTAATGTGTTATATAATGTTTGATATATTTACAGACGAATATAACGAGATTCAAATGATGGTATTTTATTTTAATATTTTTTAGTGTAAGTCAAATGAGAACCTAATCCCGTGTGTCTTGGAGCAAGTAATGTCTTTAAACACTACTTAACTCAGATACTTTCCCTATTTAGTATTATAAAGAACATAATATATACCATTTTAATCCATAACGACTCATTAACGACCACCACAAAAAATAGCCAAATGGATGAAGGAAATAAACAAAAAATTAAAAGCAGTAATTTCTCCCCGCCATTCCTTTGTTTACTCAGTCAGCTGATGATGAGTCGCCGATGGGTATTATTCAGGGATAATTTGTGAATGTGTATTTTTTATGACATATTGCACCTTTTTTTATACATTTATTTATTCATTTTTTTAATCCAAACAATGTTGAAATATGACCCCAGCGAGGGTTATCATTCATATGTATTGTGTATTGGTGTAAAAGGTTGAATTATAACTTTTGTGAATGTTGTACGAGCGGGTATAGTGTGTGTGGTGATGTGGGGGTTGTTATTATGGTTAGTAGTGGTATTTTATTGTTGTTGTTGTTATTATTATTATTATTATTATTATTATTATTATTATTGTTTTTGTTGCTCTTGTTACATTTTAATCATGAAAATACAACTTTAATCATCACTGGAGAGAGAGGTCCCGCTAAACAAGAGTTGTAGCACAAAAACGCTACACAATTTAGCGTCGCTGTTCAACATGACATAATTCACAGAAATAAATTCGCTAAAATCAGTGAAAATGTTTGAAGGTAATCTGGTGAGGTAATTCTCCTAGTTCAGCACAAACTGCTCGCTTGTTACGCTAAGTAGGCCGTGAAAAGAGCTAAAAACTAGCATAAAAGAGCTTAAAACTAGCACTGTGTTACTCCCCTTCTCGTACTGTGCCCCTCCCCTCTCCCCTTCCTACTTCCCTCCCCCTCCCCTCCCTTTCTCTTTTCCTCTTTCAACCTCCCCCCTTCCCCCTCTCTCAACCTCCTCCCTCCCCTCCTCCCCCTCCTCCTCTTCCTCCTTCCTCTCATGGTCAGGTCCACTTTCATGACAAGAAAAAGTGTCGTAGTTAACACACGTAGTGCAAAACTACCCAATTAAACAACGTCTTAAACCATGGCCTTAAAACCCATTAAATAACTCCCTTACATCCTTTTAAATCACTGTGTGTGTGTGTGTGTGTGTGTGTGTGTGTGTGTGTGTGTGTGTGTGTGTGTGTGTGTGTGTGTGTGCGTGTGTGCGTGTGTGTGTGTGTGTGTGTGTGTGTGTGTGTGTGTGTGTGTGTGTGTGTGTGTGCAACTCCCAGGTTATCAATAATTACTACTACTGATAATAATATATAATGAACTACGCTCCCCAGTTTTAATAAATTAACTAAACTATATTATTTAAAAACATATACTAATAATAATAATGACTTTATTAATAAGTCAAACACTGAACGAAATTTGTAATAAAAATTAGTAATTAAATCTAAAAAATAATTATTATAAAAATGTCAAAATCATTAAACAAAGAAGTTAAAAAAATAAGTGGAGCCAAAATCTAAAAAAAGAAAAAAACCTACAGAATAAATTTCTAAAAAGTCACCATAAAATTGCAAGGTAAGGGTGTGCAAAAATTCCACTGACTTCTAAAAATACTCAGGAAAGAGAGGGGTGAGGGGGTGGGGTGGGGGTGAGGGAGGAGGTGGGGTAGGGAGTGAGGAAGGGTGAGGAGGGGGTGAGGGTAGAGGGCTGGGATAGGGTGAGGGAGGGTAGGGAGGGGGTGGGGGGTGGGGAGAAGGGGTGAGGGAGGGTGGGGGTGGGGAGGGAATGGGGGAGGGGAGTTGGGGGTGTTAAGTGAGGGGCTAAAAACTGGTAAACTAATGAACGGCAGCTGTTTGGCGGTGGTTGGCGCGATAACTCACTCTAACGACCAATTACCGCGAGGAATGGTCATTGGCGCTCTCTGTATTGTGAGTAAACAGCCAGTGGGTCCTGATTGGCCTCTCCTACACCCCAAAAATCCTCCCCATATCCTCCCCCTTCCCCTATCTGCCCCCTCTACCTCCCCACACCCCACACCCTCTTTTCCCTACCTGTCCCCTCCCCTCCCCACACCCTATGTTTCCCTCCCCTCTTTCTCCCCTATCCCCTACCTCTCACCCATCTCTTCCTCTCCTCCCTTCCCATACAGGCTATAGCCATATCAGGTTGTTAATGACAGCTAAACGGACCTTCTACCCTCCCCTAACCACCTCTCCTCCTCCCTTCCCTCCCTCTCCCTTCATCCTCCCTGTCCTCCCCCACCTCTCCTCCCTCCCATCCCCTCCTATTCCTCCTCACTCCTCCCCTCTCCTCCTCCCCCCACCTAGGAGCTCTTCCCAACATCACTATTAATGAAAGACGGACAGACAGGCTCTCTCTCTCTCTCTCTCTCTCTCTCTCTCTCTCTCTCTCTCTCATTGGTTCCCTTTCCTCACCTTTCTTCCTTCCTCCATCACCCCTCCTCCCCTCACCCCCATCACCACATCATCCCTCCTCACCCCATCACCCCCACCAAGCTTTACTGTCATCATAAGGTTGTTAATGAAGGCTGGCAAGAGGTAAGGGGAGGGAAGAAGGGGAGGAGGGGGTAGGAATGGGTCAGAACCAAGACAGCAGATGGGGAGATGATGGGGGGGGAATAAGCTCTGAGCAGGGAGGAGGAGGGGGGAGAGGAGGGGAGGAGGAGGTGGGAGGGTGGAGGAGGGGAGGAGGAGGAGGGAGGAGGAGGAGGAGGAGGAGGAGGGAGGAGGAGGAGGAGGAGGAGGTGGGAGGATGGAGGAAGGAGAGTGGGAGGAGGTGTAGGAAGAGAGAATGAAAAGTAAGGATAGAGAGAGAGAGAGAGAGAGAGAGAGAGAGAGAGAGAGAAGAGAGAGAGACCCCTAATGGCCGCGTCTCGGTACTAAATGAGCCAAAATTTGATCCATAATGATTCACATTTATTGTCCTATTTTTTTCCTTCTTACTTCGTTTATAATTTCGTCGATAAATCTTACCTACGTTTGTGGAAGAAGAAGAAGAAGAAGAAGAAGAAGAAGAAGAAGAAGAAGAAGAAGAAGAAGAAGAAGAAGAAGACCAAATCTGTAATAAAGTTAGAGAAAGACGAGGAGGAGAAAGGATAAAAAAGAGATGGGAATTACTCAGAAAGTGGCGGTAAAGTCTAACTCGAGACACTTACTGGATCCACCACATTTTGGGATATTTTGTCGGCAGATCCGCACACTTGGCCCAAATTGGTTATTGGAGAGAGAGAGAGAGAGAGAGAGAGAGAGAGAGAGAGAGAGAGAGAGAGAGAGAGAGAGAGAGAGAATATCAAAATAAACAATCACTGTTCACTCAACCCGCAAAATGAAGAAGAGAAAAAATATTGGAACGCCTTCGGGTGCCGCTGCTGCCTTCACCACATCAACAAACCACCAGATTTATTCCTTATTCACCACAATGACTAAATCTTATTAAAACACCAAAAAATAATAAATAAACAACCCAAAATAAAATAAACATCAATAAAACATACAAATATGTCAACAACACTCGCCAAAAAAAAATAAACAAGGTATTTTTATTACAGCTTTTCTGAAGACTTGAGTTGTACGGTGGATATTATAAGTTTGTTTTGCTTGTGAACGACACGTGTTAAGGGTGAGTTTTCGTCCACATTTTACAAGTTAAATAAATACAAAAAAATATTCCCATCTGATATTCGGATTTTTTTCGGATTTTTCGGATTTTTCGGATCTTTAAAAACATATGAAGTTCGGATAAACTTTAATGTAGGTGACAGTTCCGTTGTAATGACTTGGTGAAGAGGAAAAATAGTTCGGATAAACGGGGGAAGAGAGGGAGATGGATAACTAAAGAAGAAGAAGAAGAAGAAGAAGAATAAAGAAGAGTAAATTAGAGAGCGGCCACAGATAAAACAAAGAATAATTAAAGCAAATGAGAGAGAGAGAGAGAGAGAGAGAGAGAGACCTGAGGTGTTAAGATATACAGAGAAGTAAGGAATTAAAAGTGATAGAAGATATATGAGAGAGAGAGAGGGAACGAACAGGGGTGAAAGGAAGGGAGTGAGAGTGAGATGGAAAAGATAGCGAGGGAGAATGGTGATGAGAGGGAGAGAGGGAGAGGGAGAGAGGTATGTTGGTAAGAGGAGAGTAGAGCGTAAAATGAGAGTTAATTAAGAAAACAGCGGAAATAATAATAATAATAATAACAATAATAATAATAATAATAAAATAAATATAATAATAATAATAATAATAAAATAAATATAATAATAATAATAATAATAAT